>NC_134837.1:242294603-242597633 GCF_004210375.1 Tachypleus tridentatus | reverse complement strand
GTAACATTAAGGATTAGTTAGCTGATTCTGTGTTATACTGAGGAACATATTGCAAAGGTGAAAATATAAATGTTATTTTGGCATAGAACAAACAAAATGATACAGTTAAAAAACAGAGTAAATCCAAAACTTTGTAACCAATGTTCTAACTAAATCTTAAATTTCATATTCTCTAAATTTATATAGTGAATTTAGCAACTAACAGATAGCAAACTGCAAAAAACAAAACAAAAACAAACAACAACCATCCATCACCATGGTAATTGTAATTCCTGTCTTTACTGTCATTTTTTTAAAATGCTTGTTTGTATTTCATTATTTTTGTTTCTTTTTTCTGTAGTAACTGAATGTGATGTGTTTAACCCTGTAAGAACGTATTTCCACAGAAATTATCCTCTTATGTTGAGATCTTGCATCATCTTTTGATTTTTTTCACCATTATATATATATATATTTTTAGGGTAGAAGAGGAAATTTTTCACAGTATACATCCAAATAACTCGAAAGATTTGAAGAAAAAAGTCATAACAGCCTGTTAGCCTTTTAACTGTACATATGCAATAAAATACAAGCTGCAATCTGAGCAAAAGAATGATTGCACTGTAATATCGATGTACATTTCAAGCAGCTGTGAGAGTAGGACTTAGTAATATCATGGTTGTGCATAACTTCTGCATCACACCATATAACCTTTTGTTCTCTAACACACAATACATAAACATAGAATTTAAGGAGAACAAGAAATCTGTCCATCTATTAAGGTCATCAGATTCACTAAACTAAACTTAACATTCAAAGCTAGTTCTTATCATTCATATATTTATTAAACCTTCACTTGCACTTTGTTAAATTAACCCTATCTATTTCATCTGAAGCAAATGAATTCCAAAAGTCAACTACTATAAGAAAAATAAAAATGTCTTACCAGAAAATAACACCTACATTAAAAAAAATTATATTTTTGTCCTCTAGTTCCAATATCAGGCCATTCCATAAGTAATGTTGTTTGTAACACTAAGATTTAAAAGGAGAAAAACAAACTCAAATAACACCTTTAATCAATTATGTATTTCCACCACTTTCAATAACAGTTGACAGTGTCTCAAAAGATTTTGAATTCCACACTTATAAAAAAAAAAAAAAAAATCAGGTGGCTTTGAGACAAAAAAAAGGTACAAAAGCTACTTTTTAACTCATCCATACAAGTAAACTGGTTTTCTTTCAGATGATGTTGTAAGCTTCTGAAAAGATGGTAATCTGAAGGAGCAAGATCAGGAGAATAAAGGGGATGTGGAAGTTTCTCCCAGCCAGGCTCTGGAATTTTTCTGGAAGCGATTCTAGCGGTGTGAGGACATGCTTTGTCATGGTAGAAAACAAATCCTTTCCGATTCACCAAAGCAGGTCTCTCTTTTTTGATAGAGTACCATTTCTCATCTCCAGCCACTAGTCAGTTCAAAAACAAAGCTTGAAGTTCACTAGAGTAAAGAGACATTCAGACATCTACTAATTCTCTCAGATTATAAGCTGACAACTCGTGTGGTACCCATTTTCCCAACTTTGAAACTCTACCAAGTTGTTACAAATGCTGGTGGACAGTGGAAGGAGATGAATTGAGTTTCTGAGCTAATTCCTCAACAGTTGCAGCACGATACTACTCAAGTGTTGCTAGAAGCACGTCAATATCAAACTCAACAGAGCGCTAAGTGCGAGCTGCATTTGTCAAACTGCAATCACCAGTTCTAAACTTATTGAACCATCTTTGACACTTCCTTTGTTTCAGAATGTCATTGCTGTAGACCTCTTGAATACTGATATCATCAATTCACAGAAATATATTCTGTGACATGATAACATCAGTCTAACGTAAACTCTGACACATTGGAGTGCAAAGTAATGTGAATATGGAGAATTAAAAATAATTTTGTCCACTTACAGTTTGCATATTGCACAATCTCTAGGGTCTCCCAGATGCATATCTACAATATTTACAGTATATGTGTATATTGATCTGGTATCCACGTTTCTCTACTACATATTGTTGCTAAATCAGCAGTGTAGATTAAAATGAGAAGTGTATAACTCTGACATTGAATGCATAATACCATGTTGAATGGTACGAAAGATCATAGTATGTGTACTTTAACCTTCACCTATGTACATAGGATTAAAATTTGTCAAATGACTTTGCAAAACATATTTTACTAGACTTTCAAAAACTTTTCCCATCAGCAGAGTAAGACTGATAGGCCTATAATTACCAATACAGTTTTTATCATCTACCTTGAAAAGAGGAGTAAAATTATCCAACTGCTGCTATTTAGAGATCACACATATGAAAAACATTTTTTAAGAAACTTTTGTAATAATTCAAGATGTACCAAACTCAGTGCTGCCATTCCAATGTCAATATCATTAACATTATACTTTTTATCTGTAAAAATTATTAGTATTTTGGAAGATAGTGGTTTGCCAACTTAGAGTGAAATAGGTGTTGCTGCAAATATTATTTTTTGTATACTTGTATGTGACAGAAAGCTATGCTCATATACATATTATATTGCTTTGATACTTTTTTAAAAAATTGTTCCTTGTTTGTATAGCAATGTTTGAACATTAGTTGTTTGTTTTTATTTTCCTTAGGCTTGGGAACATTTTTTGGTCCTCCAGATTCAGAATTAAATGAGGCACTGAATGACAGAAGTAAAGAGATGAAGATTATGGAAGATGTTCTTGTTCCTATTTTAGACAAAATCCCGTAAGTAGTGAATCATATTAATTTGTACTAGATTTTGTTAACCTTAATTACATTTGAGTTGTTCTCAGAATGAGAAATCAGTACATATAAAATTACAGTTTGTCCAACTGTTGGCCTATCAAATAGTTGCTAAAGAAATTAATTTTTTGCAGCTTTTTGATGATCACTCTATAGGGTAAATAGTAAAAGTACTTAGAATTCCTGTCTCTGTATTTAAATTACAGTAAATAACACTTCAGTTACTATCAAGTTGTGGATGATAATGGATGCTGCTCTATTCGTAAAATCTATTTCTTTTTTTGAACTTTCAGGAAACCCCGTCTTTGTGTGTGAGGATTTATAACATAAGACAAAAAAATTTAACAAATATATACATATTTACCTATTTATGAATGTTTGGATCACTTTTGCACTTGGTTGCAATGTCTTTCACTGAAAGCTTGAAACATTCTGTAAAAACATTCACACAGTATCTTAATGTTACAGAAGTTTTATTTGCTGTTTATAAAATCAGTTTTCTGATAATTGGGTCAAATTTATGTTGGAAGTATGCCATTTAAATGCCTTTAATACATTAGAACATTACATTTTAAAAGGAAATATTCTCTCATATTTTTACAATTGCCACAGAGGTATCTTATTACATTTTTGTTGAAGCAATATGAGGAAGTTTCAATTTTTTATACCTTGGATAAGGGTGATGTATAAAACTTCAGTTTTAGTTATAAGTTATTTTATCAGGAAAATTAAATCGCAATATAGAATAACCTTGATTACAATCTTTCAGTATCTACTGGTAACAGTAACCTTTGCTGTTTTGGTAGCAACATTTATGTTTATAACTTTTAAATATTAATATCCAGCTTTAACATTGTCTGCTTTATAGTTTTAGCTTTCTCCCTGATTTTTGTAGTGTAAGTAGTAGTTTTGTCATCATCGTGATAATTTTGTTTTTAAATGCATTCACTTACTTTATGATTTTGGAACCACAAATGCTTTAATATGCATTACTGTTTTGTGAAAGTGTTTTTATAATAAGTTAGTGGCTTTTTTAATCTCTGGAGATCACAACTGCATTTAATACAGTATAGGTCATTTCATGGATTGATTACTCTATAAATGTTATAGTAAGCAAAAGATATGGTAAGCAAAAGGTAGTAATATGTATATGGTATGAATAATTTTATTGTGATTTATGAATATAGTTTTAAGTATAAAAATAGTGCACTCAATATACAAATTAAAATATTTTTTATAAGTGTATTTAATGGAATCTATATTCAGCTTTAAAGAGGATCCAGAAAATATCAATGATAGAAACACAGCTGTAGCTGCTGCATTGGCAACAGTGCTCAAACATTTTGGTGTCAAAAGTCAGTATGCTCTCAACCTGTTAGAAAGATATCCAATTTTTGTTGCAAAAGAAAGAACAAGGCTGAGGTTCCTTCAAAGAAACAAGAAGGTGATTTTAAATAGTATTTTATGAGTTTGCTTCTAAAACTGTAATCCATTCTAACATCTAAAGCTTAAGAGAATTATATTAAAAAAAAACTTTCTAAATAAAACAAAGAATTATTATTTTTAAATTTGTTTGGAAATAAAATCAAGATGGACCTTCATATGATGTTGCTTTTTCACACAAGTGCTTTATTTTTGTATTGTTCACTTAAACTGTTTTCTTTGTACTACATCGGTAAGGGAAATATTTGATAGATAACGATAAATTATATCATGCAATTAACTGAGTGGATTTTTATAGATGATAATACTGAAGCTGATTTTCCATGTAATGTGAAGTGTTTCTTCTACAAAGTTTAGCTTTATGATAACCTTATTTTATGGTGCTAATACTGCATTAAAAACTTAAAGTAAAATACAGCTTAGTATTACAAAAAACTGGTAGGTGATTAATTTCTAATACTATGAATAACCAATTAAGTTTTTTATCTAATGAAGAATGATGTACTTCTTTTGCTACAAGTTTGCTTGGCAGACCTAATTGAATGATTCCACGGAGGTACAGGTCATGTTATACAGTCAGTGGAATATATATAATAGATGGCAAAGGTGCTAAATAGGCATAATACAAATATGTACACTAAAGAATTAACAATGACAGAGTTTTACTTTAACAGATGGTTGCCACTCACTTTAGTGTGTTTTCTACCCAGCAAGCACCAAAATAAGACAAAGATCAACAAATGGTTGGGTTTGTCACTTTTTGGTTTGACATCTTAGTGACCAACCCACCCAATTGTTGATCTTTGTTGTTCTTCTTTTAGTCAATATAACTACAACTACTTTATCACTGAAGTCAATTTAAACATAAACTCACTATGTGTTTCTGGGCAGTGCACAGTGTCATTGCTTAATTGTAATAACTTGTAGTAATTGTAAAAAAAAATAATCGTGATTCTAGTGTAAACAGTGTTATCATTAAACCATAAAATTAGTTTGTTTGTTTTATAGAAATCAGATATTTTTTTAACACAGTTATGTACACAATGAAACAGGAATTACCAGCCAATAACAGATTAACATTATAAAACTGTAACATTTAGAATACTCAGTGCTTTGTAAACTGTACTATTGGTTGTTTTAATGATGAACTATGTATAGCTGTATTATTCCTATATTCTTGTTTGTATTTTTTTTTGGCTCTGTCATCATTACATTATTTTACATAATAATAAATATATGTATGTGCAGTATTTTATTAAGGATAAAAACGTAATAAATTTCATTATAAATTGTTGTTAAATACAGGAACCTCTCGCATAGATTGTATTAAAATTAGATTCTTGAATTTTATTACTTTCATATGTTTTTAAAATTTTGTACTAGTGTTTTACACTGAGTTATTAAAGTCTTGTATTTCAAATAATATGTCGTTTTGTTACATCTTTTAAATGCAAGAATAAAATTTGTACATAAAGTAAAGTAAAAATTTCAATCAAGCTTTATACTAAAAGTATAACAATGAATAAAATAAAAATAATTTCCTTCAATACAATAACTAGTAATCCCAATATTATTAATGAAAGAAACAGTAAATAAACAAAATAATATACTTTTATTAGTTCTTATCTTTAATTAGAGTCATTGTTGTATATACTGTTGGAAACTTACTGTGTGTTTAACATTACACTTTACTCATTTTTGTAGCCTGTTCTTGTGAAAGGTCATACATTTCAACTAGAACACTGGCATTCAGTTATCTATTGTAACCATTGTCAGCATATCATTTGGGGTATAGGATACCAAGGATATCAATGCCAAAGTAAGTGTTTATGTGAGACCTAAATATAATTCAGTATTTTAGTATACTTTGATAATTAACTTTCTTTTTTTACTGTTTTAACTGTCATTATTTCAGCAGTAACAAGACAAACAACTTTTTCTTGATATTATTTAATATTGTAATAAAGCTGAAAGAATGCATTTTTGTATAGTGTAAAAATGAGTTTAATTGAATATTTTAAAGTATAATAAAACTGATCAAATGCACATGAAGTTATTTTCAAAAACTACTGTAGAAACAAACTGAGGATGAATTTTGTGTTTGCAAGTCAATCTGTCAAAAACATATTTTCTAGAATACATTAATGGTTGTTTGGTAAACAAGAAACTATTCTAATATTTGGTAATACATCTGTCACATAATTAGAAATACATTGTATCCTTTATTGTTTTCTTACTTTATTGAGAATTGATAAGCCAAGAGCCCCAAAGTGGCATAGCAGTATGTCTGAGGACTTGCACTATCAGAAATCGACTTTTGATACCCATGGAGGGCAGATCACAAATGTATCTAATGAAGATACATTTAACTATAAATAAAGAAATAAGCCAAGAAGGTGATATCTTTAATTGTAATTGAGCTATACAGGGTTAATTTTTATAGGTCAGTTGCAGTAAAAATCTATAAATTGTTATTGTTAAAATTATAAACACATAAAAAACATTGGAAAACTTTCATTAACTTACTTTTTTATACTTTGTATTAGTTAATGGTGGACATGTAAATTAATTTTTTCATCTTGAATAGATTTTTCATACTACTTTAGTATTCTTTCTGATTCTATTTTATTATAAATTCTTATTTCTATTCATCTTATTACTGATTTAAACATACATAAAAATTTTAACTTGATATAAAACAGATTTCTGTTCAATTTGTGATGTCTAACATAATTGTTTTAAAGTGTGGTATAAAGATCATATCTTTTATCTATACCATTCACAAATGAATGGTTGACCCAATTAGTATGCATACAAGACATATGAAGACAAATCAATTGTATTACAAAATAAAATTCAAGAAATTGTTATTGTTTCTGTTGTTGATTAATGCTTACCAAAACTAGACCATTATTTTAGTGTGTGCCAGGCTAATGATAGTGTGCGTAACATGAGGTAAATGATCTCAAATTGTGCAATGTTTTCTTGAATTTTTCCTTATTTTAAATGGAAATGTTTACATTTGGAGAAAAAAATGTGGGCTAGAGTTTATAAAGTTTTTATTTAAAGAAGTTAATTTTTGTAATGATTTTTTCATGTTTTTCTGTTTAGACTGTGATATGAACGTTCACAAATCTTGTTTGAAAGTAGTTGATGAATGGTGTATTGGAGTCAGTAGAATAAAAAAAGATAAGAAGAAAGAGAAAAGAAGTGGACTGATGGAAAATATTATGGGAAAGGGACGTAAGCCTAGCCAGTCTCTACAAGGTTCAGGTGAGTTAAAAATTATTTTATCAGAAATGGTTTATATGTTTATTTTAAAAGGTTATACCTTGTAGTTGGCCAGAAAATATTATTTCAGAGCTTGATTACTTTAATTATATATTTTCATATTTGTAGAATCTTGATTGAGAGCATATAACATTAGTAAGTTTTATATCTTGAATATTTCAACATTATAACAAATTTTCACCTCTAAATTAATAGAAAGGACCATCAGTGAATTTTTAGCTGACATAATTTGTGTTCTTTAATAATTTGATATTTTATTTGAAATATAGTGTGTTTGATGACATTCCCTGCTCGTATGATAAACAAACGTATACTTTCCATGAAATTAACAACTAGATATTACACATAAACTGGAAGAAGTTTTATTGGAAAATATCTTCTATTTTAACATTATCTGTGTGTATTTAATTTAACAAAATGGAAATTATAAAATGTAGTTGCTGTTAATAATACGTAAGATAATTATTAGGTATGTCTATGCATAGTAAAAATTATTTGTTTTGTGCTCATCTTTTTGATTTTTTTACTACAATGAACTTTCATTGAAAACGTTATTTATAGACATGTTGAGCTGCAAGAAACAAAAAGTAATAGAAATGAATAAAATAGTTTTATTCACATAGATGAAAAGTTTAATTCTGCATTATATTAAAAAGGTATTTTTAGAAGCAATGAATAGGAGTTAGACTAGAGTTAGGCATTGTGCTTGTTTTTATTTTATCAAAATCCAAAGGCACTGAAATAAAGAAAATTAGAATATTTATGTTTTTATCTTATATTTACTTTTATAATGTTAGAGGTTTAATTGCACTTTGTATGAACAAATTGTATATGTTAATGCAATGATCTCCATGGCAACATGCTTAAAATATAAATGCCTAATTTTTGACAAATTTCCAATCACTTGTCATTGCATTGTCACCATTTATAACTAATGGCTGGATGATTATGTCGCAGTTTTCGTTTAAGAAATTATATTCATGCAACAGTACTCTCAAATAATGAAATCAGAGGTATTTCAAGCAATGAAGATTTTAACATTTTCCTTCAAAGCAAAAAATGTCTTAAAACAGTACATATAGGATGTAACAGGTGGCTGTAAAACCACACAGTCCAAACCTAGAGCAACACCCTCGTCTGAAAAGTGAAAGCTGTGGTTTTAGTGAAGTTGATCTTATTTCATAGCACCATAATAAGATAATAAACACATGAAATTAATAAAGACTCATTGGCCAAAAGCTCATTAGCTTCCAACCACAACTTGACAGCAGCTTTTGTTAGAAAGATAGCCAAAGAAACTAAAAGCATTTTCCCATTAGATTTGTATCTGTTCCGTGATGTAGATTCAATGTACATCTGTGTCATTGGCCCATTTAAACAGTCATGAAATACTGATCTAAGTATAGTTTTTAGAAGCTTGTTAAAATGTAAAATTTTGATGTCAAACAATAGTGTGTAGTCATGACCACCAGACCAGGTATGATCACACAAGAGTATTGCATGACCTGGAACATCATTCTTATTTTTTATGACTATTCTTAATATGAGAGGCATAACCAGGGAAGATATTTGAAAAAAAAAAAAAACCCAAAAACATGATATTGATGCTTGTTTTACATGTATCCCAAAGTCTACCAGTTTGAGATATTCCTATTGATGGGATTGCTATTTGTTTATGATGCATTCAGCAGGATATTTTATAAAATATATCAGCTTATATTTTACAATGCCTAGTAATACATTTGACTATTACTTATAAAGATTTTTTTATGATCTTAATGGTTTTGCATTCAGTTGAAAATGTATGTTCCAGATATAATATGATTTCAACATAAAACTAAATATTCCTATTACCTTTTATTTCTATACTAACTTTAAACATCATTCATCAAATAATGGTGCTTTTGTGAAACTAAGTAGTTTTTAAAGTGATGAAAAACCTTTACACTACTGATATACACAGGATAAATAGTTTCAACATAATTATAGTAAAGTCTGTTTAATGCACAGGAAATAAAACAGTAAATTTAATAGATGTTTTTTGTTGTTCTTTTCTCCATTTACTTCTTCATAGCTGTAATGGGAAGTTAGATTGTGACATTTTCCACAGGAAAATATTTACAAAATTATAGTTTAACTTTGAAAGTTTTATACCACTATGTTTTAAGAAACACTTACTAAAAGTATGGTTGATTGAGTATATGAACTAATCAGTAAGTATTATTTTTTTCATAAAAAATAGCAAATATTAAAGAATTTGTAATAAAAATGCCTTTCCAGCAAATATTATAAATCATGTTTTTTAATGTCATTTAAATAATAGTGTTCTTCCAGCATTACTCACATTAATTTCGTCTTATATACTGGAAAATAGGTAATTGAGATCAGAAATCACGTAATAAAAACAATCAGTTTAAGCTATCCACGTGCAGATTTGAAGTCTGGCATCAAATCCTACAATATTTGGTGCTTTTTAAGCACAAATTGTACAAAAGTGTTGCCACTGTAAACAGTAAATTTAATACAAGTGAAGCCATTATTGTAACATTATTAAAAGGTAATAAGTTATTACAACCAACTTTATTCAATTCAGTGGTAAGATAATTCACTTGTTTTCCTTTGGTTGTGCTTATTGGACTGCAAATTCAGGGAAGGTGTTTCAAGTTGCAGCAAAACAAAAAGTAGTATTTTGCACTTTATGTATCACTCACACACACGTATATGACATCACATTATCTCTACAAGATACACATAGTTCTGGTACCAGTAAGATTATTTTAGTCCAGATAATTTAGGGTAGTTGTAATGGTTTGATCTATTCTTGCTATATTCACTTATCTGTTTACTATATTTTCAAAGATACCAGTGGAAGTATCAAATTTTAATTGTCAAAATGCTCAGTTTCAGGCTATGTATAGTCTCATAGAGAGAGAGAGAGAGAAATGAAAAATTTAAATACTGTTGAAAAGACACTAGTAAATGTAAAAATATTAAAAAGTGTTGCAAGGTTTTCGTATTGCAGGCTACACATTTTGTTTCTTGTAATCTATTTAACTTTTTTTCTGTTCAATAATTTGATTTTTGATTTTATAACAATGTTTCTTTGAGTTAAAAAAGAAAATTGAACATTTCTTTGAAAGAAGGGATTGAGATTCCATAAAGATTTGAATAGAGTTGTTTAATGTCTTTAGACAGTAAACATTTTTGTGACAAGCTTTTGATAAAGCAGATGATTTTGCTCTCTTTGAATTTTGATTTTTTTGTTATGCAAGACTATCAAATTCAGCCAGTTTACTCAAGGATAACACTGTTTTTTCCCCTTTAGTTCTGCTTAATTTGCCAAGCAAACTTGGTTTACAATATACATTAAATCATACTTGTTGTGAAATTTAGCCATTTATCAGTTACTTGTGGATTAGGTGAATCATGGTGAAAAGTCCACAATTGCTCAATGGTAAGTCTGTTGGCTTATGACATAAAAAATTTGATTTTGGTACATGTGGTGAGCACAGCACAGATAGCACATTGTATAGCCTTTCTGAACAATAACTAATCAGTCATAATGAAACTTTTAGTACTTATCAAAACAAAACATAAAAATATTAAACAACATAAATGTATTGTTTTGTTCTGTTCACACCGAAGCTTAAGTTAATTATTTGATTTTGGCTTTTAAAGATTTTCCCTGTACTGAAGGAAGACATTATCAAACAAAAATTTTTATCAGCTTGATTTGTTTATAGTGACTGAGCATGCATAACCTGTTGGGTAACGTGCCCAATTGATAATCCAAGGACTCATGCTTAGAGACCCATTGCCACAAAATTACACTCACACTTTGGGGCCTATGTTGTGTTACACCAGTGACAGTCAAATTTCTCTATTTGGTTAGAGCAGTCCAGTAATTGGTGATAGTGCTGTTAACTAACTGTTTTCCCGACTGCTTTTGAATTCAAAATTGAGGAAAGCTGTGAGTAGCTAGTCCTTGTGTGATTTTGCACACATTTCTGAAACAAAAGAGTAATAAATTAAAAAAATCAACTTCCTAATATAGAAAAGTTACAAACACTATATATGTGACTTCCGGACTGTAGGAACTATTAAGTTCCTTTATATATACCCAGGTTTTAAAGGATGAGCTGCCAACTGAGTATTTTACATACTCAAATTTTAAAGGACGAGCTGCCAACTGAGTATTTTGTATACTCCAACTTGAAAGGATAAATTGGCAACTACGTATTTTATACTTCCAGATGTTAAAGAACGAGCTGCCAACTGAGCGTTTTGTAGCTACACCATCAAACATGGAAAAATATAATATTTTTATTTTTTTGCAGCAGAAAGTATTGTAGCTCTAGTGAAAGGACAAGAAAGAAGTAAAATATCTTTTTAATTCAATTTCTGCATAACCTGAGAAAAGGAACGAATAACATTTGAGTGCATGATAGTGATTTATATATAAATAGATTATTATACACATTTTTTTTTTTACTTTCACTTCAGACGTTTTCATAATTATTGTTTTATTTTCACATTTCTGCGGCAATGGTTCTTGTGAAAACACCAAGCCAGCACTTTTGGACAATATTTATTAGTGAACTCGGTTTTTTATCACTTGACTAGCAGCAAGATATCAGAAACCACTTACTTTCGTACAATAGCAGCCACCGTGTTAAAAGAAGTATTAGCGTCCAATTACACGCTCAGATAACGCTGTAGCGTCTGAAAGCCGCTTTTAGTTAGGTTCTTCAATCCTGAACTTTCAATTCACTGAGAATTGCGCCCTGTTTTATCAAAGCACAAAGTGAGCTTTCCGTTCAGGAAACGGAGGTAATTAATTCAGAGGGCGCTTTTAAAAAAAAACCTACTTGTACGACACTTTCTAAGTGGTTATTAACCAACCCTTTATAGTATTTGGTTTTTGTACTGACAAAAGTGTAAATTTACTTGTCGTATATAATACGATTTATTTACTGCTTTTCCAAAAGTACTTTATAAAACACAAAAGCGACGTGTGATTGCTCTAGTATTACAAAATTTAAAACAGCAAGATATATTCCAATTTTACATATACGTCGGACTGTTAGAAACAATTATTTAAGACAAAAACAACTTATTTAAACAATATCGTGATATCCTATTTTCACCATTAAGACGGATCGTGGTGAATTAATTACACTGAAGGATACCTTAAAACTAGATTTTAGCAAACGCAAGAAAAATAAGTAAGCTACGCTGTCACATGACGTACTCTGTGTTGAGTTATACGCTTCAAACTGATCTGACAAACTTTAAGTTCGGGCGTCAGGCGCAGATCCGAGGGTCGTAGGTTCAAATCCCCGTCACACCAAACATGCTCGCCCTTTCAGCCGTGGGGGCGTTATAATGTTACGGTCAATCCCACTATTCGTTGTTAAAAGAGTAGCCCAAGAGTTGGCGGTGGGTGGTGATGAATACCTGCCTTCCCTCTAGTCTTACACGGCTACATTAGAGATAGCTAGCGCTGATAGCCCTCGAGTAGCTTTACGCGAAATTCAAAACAAATAAACCTTTTTGCATAGTTTTTTTTTCTTTTACCCAGATACATAAAGTAGGTATCAAACACAGTTACGAACACGGCCGTAAGTATAAAAAGAAGCTCTTCTTTAGGAACACTTCGCTCCTTTTAAAGAATATTAAAGTACTTGCTCTAAAATAACGAAGTTTAGTAATTATTTACTACCATATTAGTGAGGCATTTGATGCTTTCTTATGGCTTCGTGTCCCCGACTGCTGATCGAAGAGTCCACGGATCGAGACGTGATTTCTCGGAACACACTCCAAACTTTCAGCCGTGATGCACATTATCAATCTGACAGTCAATCCCATTAATTAATATCAAGAACCAGGCAAAACCATTTTCACAACGGGTGCTGGCTGTGCTAACCTCTGGTTAGTATTTCGAAATAGATACGACCAGTCATGAAATCTGAGGGTCACAGACTAGGACGTTTCGCCTTTGTCCACTTATTGCGTCATTCAAGTTGAAAATTCCAGTTCTCAAAATTCATGTGTTTTTTACCATTAGCGGATTTCTTTTCTAAAGGTAATAAACTTCTATGAATCGTGGCTAGTTTTGATGTATTTCAAGCTAACTGTCAAGGTTTTATTTTATATTCATTCTTAACCACGAAATCGTAATATTATTTAGCATTATTAAATTAATTATAGCTATATCTACACGCCTTTTGTATTGTTATATTACTTTTTACTGTCATATCACTATTTTGGTTTACTTTAGCTGTTTTGTTTCTTCAGAAGAGGCATAAACCAAAATATTTGAAAAATCACTACTGTCATATATCCACAAGCGACTTGCTTTTTGAAGTGGAGTATCAGATGTAAGAAATCACACACATACACGTTGGAAGGATCGAGTACCACAATAATAGAGTAGGGTTATAAAGTGAGAAGGTTCACAGTGGTTTAAAAGAAATAAAAAATATATTCACAATAATTTTGGACTACTTACCTGTTTCCTTAACATACTGGTTGTACACATATAATGTTGATAATTAGTTATAGTTAAATAACAAGTTAAAATGATATTATTCAGTACCAGTAAAGACATATGGTATAGTACGTTTAGTATCCACCTCCAATCTGTGGGCTCAGTGATAAATATGAGGGCTTATAACGCTGAAAATTCGGCTTAGATATATGTTGTAGAAAAAGCACAAACATGTTTATATGTAGCTTTGTGCTTAACGACTCGCAGACAAACGTTTACTATTTAATTTTTGCAGTGGACATTTGTATTATTGCGTATGTTTGTTTTGTTATGTTAAAAGTATCGAGTAGTTTATCTGATATGTATCGGTTTGCTTTATTCATTTCACATTCTTGTTTGTAATTTTAGAGATACATAAACTGACACAGAAGTTACATGCTGTTAATCGCATTATTCGTATTTCATAATTAGTTTAACTTTACGCTATGAGAAATCTGAAACCAGCTTGCTGACGAGTAATGTTGAGTGTAGTCAAACATAAAGATTGTCTTAGTATTGTCACGTATTTGTATAATGGAAAATATAGAAAGAAAATGCTTTGAAATATAAGAGGTTAAATATATGATTACGTTATTTAGGTATATTGTGTTGCATTTCTTGTTGTTGTGTAGAATTTGGCCTTTCGTCATGTAAAAGTATGTATCAATAATTCCTTTTTATTGTTAAAATTACTGCCATAAAGTAACGTTTTTTGATTGTAATAATGTTGTTAAATTGTGTTGTTAGGATAACATTTGGTACGATAATTCGATGATTTTCAAAATATACGGAGTTATACATTTCATTTTATAAATCTGAAAGAAATATGTAATATATCAGTTTTATTTTGAACTTATCACGTTTTATTAGAGTAAAGGTTGACAATGTTTTTTGTAAAATGTATGTTTATGTTAGACTCGTTTATATACAGATGATTATTTGTAGAACCTTTTGTGTATATATATTTCATGTTTACCAGCTTCCCGTTCCATGATTGCTGTGCGTTACGTCTAATTGTATGAGCCAGCGATAAAAATTAAACCCCGACGTGTTTGTGTATAAAACAACACTTTCGTTACGCATAAGAGCATAAGCACATTACCTGTCAATTTAATTTAAGTGTTTACAGAGAACAACACCATAACTGAAGGCTCGTGCCGACCTTCATGTCGAACTGTACAATATAATTAGGCTTGCCAGCGGTTACGTAATCTTTCTGACACATCTACACGTGACAAGAGGATGAGAAATATCAATTGAAGAAAGCGGAAAAATTAAAGACGCTGGACTTAATAGATAGGACGAAACTGACGTAAACAGCCAAAAAAAAAAGAAGAGAGAAATGAAACCTTAGATAAAATATCTGAAGCTTATACTGCAAAACAAAACATTACTTCGTCAAATCCGAAAGCTGTTAGAACACAAACCAAACAGTGTGGGCGTACCCCAACAAACCATGACATTGATGTATAACAGTAAAAGCAATAAGGGGCTTTTTTTTCAGTTTTCTTTCATGGTTTTGCATTGAGAATCACTAACAAACACTATATGACTGGATGTATGACTTGGTCTTCTACTGTCGTTTAAGCACCAGAACTTGCCGTAGTATTTGTAATTATCACTACTTATGAGCACAATTTTCCTTTATTCATTCCAAGTGAATGTTTTATGGTTAACAAGCTCAAAATACCTGACCTTTGTCCGTCATGAACTTTAGAAGTTTGTGAGTGGTTGCTATGATTAATAACACAAAAATCTTAACTTTAACACAAGTTAGTTATAGCATGATATATTATTACAGTTTTCGTTATTATGTCACCGAAGGTTTGGTATAATCTTTAAGAACTCAAAACTTAAAATCTGGTATACACTGTGCGATGATCAGGGTGACTTTGTTGAAAGAGGTAATGGCGGTAGGTTGTCTTTCTGTTACTTGCTTTGAACACCCACCACTTAATGTTCTTCCATAGTGTTTCACATTATTAATTAGTTGATGGTCATTGGCCACAGAAATGTCTTATAGGCCGAAGTTGAAAAGTCAAAGAAAGAAGTAGGTGTAACTTAAAAAACAGCTCTTGATATCAGACTTGTGATGACTATTGGAGGAGAAATTTCAGCTGCGTTTATGTACAATTTAAATAGTGGCTGTCATTTTTGTTCCCAATAAATTCTTCCATAGAGTGCGTTAACACATTTTCTGAAATATAAAAAAACGTTTATATACTTTCACATCGTATGTTGTGGCGCCATTTATGAATGAAGTTAACTAGTCAACGTTAACTTACGTCAAAGATAACAAATGCTCAATAATAGCAATAGTGGGGAGGAAGAAGGGATTGTATTAATCATGCCTCTTGTCCAAAGTTATCATCCCATAAAGTTTGGTTGAGATTGGTTTAACGACTTAGTAGTAGTTAGATAACGGACAAACAGATTTTTCTTGCCTTATATACGAGAGAGAGAGAGAGAGAAATCACATTTAATTTATAAAACGAGAAGGAAAATTCAAAATATTGATATTCACGAAAAATTTTCAGCCATTTTTATGTTTTAGACAATATAAAGCAACTGAAAAAATGAGTGGGGTGATAAAATGTGTTAGGAAAAAAATTATTGTTTTGGATTACTAACAATAACTTAGATGTGTAAGTCTTCTTGATACTTTATGTTTTCCCAGCTTTCCTCTTCAAGACATTATTAAGAACAATGACAAACTGTTCTAATTAGTTTAAGCTTCCATTAGTACAGTGGTATGTCTGCGGACTTACAATGCAAGAAACCAGGTTTCGATACCCGTGGTGGACAGAGCACAGATAGTCGACTGTGTTGCTTTATGCTTAACGTCATACAAACTTATTAGTTCAAACAACTTTAGCAATTCTAGAGTAAAAGGTATGTTCGTTGCATGTTTCTTTTGTATGAGCTGTTTTAAAAAATTTGATTGTAAAGGAATGAGGTCTTCATTTTCATGTACATCAGGAAGATTTGATACACCACATGTGCAGTGTTTTTTATCACGCCAGTATTGAGTATGTAGTATGTGATTTTAATTTTAAATTAGGTGAACAAATAAGCTACACTGTTAGTACTAATATACTCAACAAATACGGTCGAGAATAAACATACTAGAGTAATCTTTAAAATTATTTCTTTTGATCGAGAACGCCCACAGGCATTCGTGATTTTAGGAGCCCCGTGTCATGTGTCCGAAAACGTAAAACCGGCTGAATGGAGCGTGTAAAAGGTTCTTTATTAATCAGTTACACGTTACCTTGGCGTTTCAGCCGTATAGACAGAAGATACGCACAATTATAAGCATCTTCCGCGTTGTTTATTTTCGGATAAGATATTGAGCGTTCTTTCCCATTGTATTCTTCATATAATTATCAAAATAATTTTCGAAATTCTGTTCTTGAGTCGTGAATAATAGGAATTTAGATCTTTTAGAAAAAAGATATCCATGTTTCTTAAAAGTTTTATTTCCAGTATATGACTTACCTCAGTTTTATTTGTTGTTGTTGCCACATTCAAGCATGCATATATAGCTCGTGGCTGGTGATAGTGATGTGTAAAAATTCCTGTGCTTTTTTAAATATTTCGATAATTCTTTAGAAAGGTTACTTCAAAGTGTAATAAGATTCTAGAGTTATAATTTTCTTTAAATATTAGATTAGATACCCATGAATATGTAATTTTTAAGAACTTTAATCAAATGTAAGTTATGTAAATACGAACGAAAAGGCAGCGTAAATTAATGAAGCCAGGTTTTTTATATATATATATTCAACTGACTAGAAGTGGTTATCGCCAAAAAACCTTTCATTTGCCAGAAACTAAAACTTGCACTAAGTTGGATAATCTCAATATCAACGATTTCTTCGAGCATATTTATGTCTCACGAGATGCGCACAGTTTTGAAGATTTAAATTAACGCTGAATGCATCTGCTTACGTTGTAAAATGATTTTATACATATATAGCAGTGTTAATGAAATTATATATAAAATAGAATAGTCATGTTATAAAACAAAACATTTCTCGCGGCTTTCTAATTGTGAAATACCTGAATATACCTATTTGCCTTCAATGTGTATGTAATACTGCACATTCGTCAATAAGAAGTAATCGAAGTTAAACGCATGGAGAGTAAGTATTTTAAATGAAAGAATATTAAACTCCTGTATAATGTAAATATTATAGCAGTGTTTCACCACTGATACCCTAGAAAAGCGTGACATCGCTATAAATGGACCCTGAGGGTGTATGTTGAGTCTGTTTGAATTGGTTAAAAGTGATTTACAGAAGATCGTATCTGATGTCGATGTAACTTGATAGCATTTTAAGCAGATGGATTTCTGTAAATTCGATAAATTATGTATATTAGAAAAAACAACCTACTTGTAATTGCAGGAAAGATAATCGAACTTTTTGCAAAAACAGTTTTTATTCTACTTCAGTTTTCAACTTTTTATATTAAGATATATTGGATAACCAGAAAACACGTTTGTTTTTTCAACAATCCTCAAATCATTCCTGTTGTGATCTGGCATGGCCACGTAGTTTAGGCACTCGACTCGTAATCCAAGGGTCGCGGGTTCGAATCCCCATCTCACCAAACATGCTCGCCCTTTCAGCCGTGAGGGCGTTATAATATGATGGCCAATCCCACTATTCGTTGGTGAAAGAGTAACCAAACAGTTGGCGGTGGGTGGTGATAACTTAATAGCCTTCCCTCTGGTCTTACACTGCAAAATTAGGGACCGCTAGCGCAGATAGCCCACGTGTAGCTTTGTGCGAAATTCAAAGGGAACAATCATTACTGTTTTATCTCAATAATAATTATAGTATACATAATTTATATTCTTTTTACTCAGCAAGTCTATTAATGTATATTTTAAATTATTATACTATTAAAATAGCATATACACGCCACTTTAGTGAGAAAACATCAGGCTACTCACTTCCGTTCTAAAAAGTTGATTGCGTATTTAAACGTTTCGATTTCAACAGCAATTAGACTTTTAACTGATACTCTCTCTACTTACAGAGTATATTAAAATTGGCACATGCTCTATCTTATGTAAGGAAACGAAAAAAATGCCTAAAACATTTAACGAGAACATAAAGTTTAAAAGATACTCGGGAAAGAAGAAAATATTGACAGGTCTTCCGGATTATACCGGATAGCATTTATGTTTTGGTTCTAAGTGCTCCGATTCTCAGCCCACGTAGTCATTTCGGAAATGTATAGATATTCCCTCGTGAATATAGATTATAAGTGGATGTAAGCCACTCATTTGTACCATGAACGCCCTTCCCTTTTGTTAGATTTATATCATCGCTGTCGTTTTCCCGAGTATTACCATCGTTAGGGGGCGCTACTACCACTGTTAGCTAAAGCAGTGACGACCTAAAACCTTATACACATTGTCACCCAACCTTTTCACAACGAATGCTCGTTAGCGATCCAGTCTTCAGATCTACGATTGAAGCTTCAGGTCTTCTATTTATAAGCTATGTCTTCGAAAAAGCACAAGCGTTAGTATTTTAATCGATTGCCTAAACTTAACAAAAAAAAATCTTTTGAAAATTATTTATTATGATGTATTTGCAACTAGTTCAGTTTCATGTATGTGCCATTTTTATTGTGTGATTGGAACACTTGGAAGACAACATCTTTTAAGCCTTTTATATATTTTGCTTGTTTTTTCACGTAGTTGAACGAGCCAAAAGACTGAACGAAGATTGGAGCGTAGATTCTGGAATTTCATCTTTTTCGAGTTCCACCGGAGAGAATCATTTAGATGGAGGTAAAGTTGTATCCTTAGGATGTGTTTTGGATTAGCACAAGTTTTGTAAACTTTTAAAGCACATACAAGAAAGAACATGTTTAAATTTAATTATGGAAATAGTAAATGTTCTAGCAATTAAATTATTCGCACTGTGAATTTAGGAGTTGTAATTCTTAACCCCTTTGTCGCAGAAATGCGCTCCGCACTTTGGGACTGTTGATACACAGCAATAATGCTAAATGTTAAATCATCCCACTGTAACTTGATCATATAAGAGCAGCTCAATAGTTGGCAGTAGGTGCTGTTGACTAGATACTTTTCATCTTATCTTTTAGCTCAGAATTAGGGACATTTATTCACAGAAAGCCATTTTTATAGCATTGCGCAAATATTCTGAAAGCAACCAACCTTCACATCACTTTATATACTCATGCCAACTGGTGCAACGTTTCTTGTTGTGGAACCTTGGATAGTTATAATTAGATTATCCCAAGAGTTGGTGAGAGGTGTTCTTCAAAATTAGAGACAGTTAGTAAGGATAACTGTGTTGAATATTCCAAGCAAACATATACTAAGAACAGTAAAAGTTTATAATTGTTAAGTAATAATTATATTTTCATGCGAATATATCACGTTAAATGAACCTCAGCTTATTACTCTATATAAATCTTTTTCAGTTTATTATAAAACAAGAACTTGTTAGGAGACGAATGTGTTTTGGTTTTTTTTTTCGCATGCTGAAGAAGTCTTTTTCTACAACATTCTATGATGTTGAACGTATTTTGTTTAGTTAATTTGCCTTAGAAGGAAAATTAGAAATATAAAGTGTTGTCTACAGTTAAGCTAGTTGGTATGCATGTAATTCATTATTTTCGACGACAGGGGCCTAGGTTGGCCTCGTGGTAGAACTTTAAATCTTGGAAATTTCATATTCGCGCAATGCCACAAAATATTCCGTTTTAAAAGGTTTTGTCAATCCTTTAGCGTGTTTGGTATGAGGTAGGATGATGCTGAATGGCTACCTTCCTTCTGGTCTGTAGTTCAAAATTAAGAGCTACAGCAGATAAATATTAGTACATTTGCCACAAATATAACAATACAACCTCCAGCCATTTCTGTTTATGAAACAGACGTAATAAGAGATCTCACAATAAGTTGATATGCGAATTTTACCATTTTGTTGTATACCTGTTGCAGGAATCTACTACTGAAATACAAAAATATTATCAATGCCATACACAAAGAGTCTTTAACGAAGCCTGTGAAAATAGCCGTTAAATCAACAGCTTGGTGTTTACCACAATGTAGCATTGTCCTGTGAACAAGCCGTCTAACGAGGGGAAGTTGAAGTTAAGATAAAAATAGCAAACAAATTAAATGACTCGAGTTCGTTAAACCTGAAAGTGGAAAGTCTGTTTACCAGAAAATAGAAGATTTGTTTACACTCTGAGAACCGGAAATTGTAGGCTTACCCCTATAAATGTATTTAAGTGAACATAGTTTCGAAACGTGTGAATTTGATGAATTAAAGTAAAATTCAAACGTCACAGAAAAGGCCTGGGCGTCAATCTTAAACATTAGTTTACGCTGTTTTTTTTTGCGGTTTTTTTTAATTACATTTCAAATAAAACTAGACTGACCCTTTTGGGAAATCAGAAAATTTTCAAAGGACGACCATTTCCCTTTTTATTTATTCACGTTTCCAAATCTTAAAAGGTAAGAGTAATTCGTTATTGGTCTAAAATACTAATGTATCGCTAATTTTTCAGTTAAAATACACAGGTTACATTGCTTTATTGTGTTTTTTTTTTTATTTTCTGTTACGCTCGGTATGACCACGTGGTTAAGTCACTCGACTTGTAATCTTAGGGTCCCCATTATACCAAACATGCTCGCTTTTTCAGCCGTGGGAACGCTATGATGTGACTGTCAATCCCACTATTCGTTGGCAAAAGAGTAGCCCAAGAGTTGGCAGTAGGTTGTGAAGACTATCTGTCTTCCCTTTAGTCTTGCACTGCAAAATTAGGGACGGCTAGCGCAGATAGCCCTTGTGTAGCTTTGCGCGAAATTCAAAACAAGCCAAACTATTGCTATTAATGTAAGTTCTGCCTCAACATGCTGTGCATATTTAAGGGTCTGGAGGGCGAATTGAGTTCGAAACTGTCTGATACCAAAATAATCCCCATTCTTTGAGATTTGGGTGCGTTGTAAGAGAGACGGTACATCCTTTAGCGTTAATAGGGGGCGGTGAGGTGCTGATGACGGACAGCCCTTACTCTGGAAAGTAAATAAAAATTAAAAATTCCAGAAAATATTCTTGACGACTGGAGTATTCTATAGGATCTGTAAACTATTATATGAGATTATACTCACGGATATTATAATTGTTTTTTAGTATAAACGTGATTTTGTTTATTCAAGCTTCTATTCGCTGTCATGAAAGTCATGATGGTTTTACACTGTAATACGCAGTTCTGCTGTCTGATTAAAAGAAACTTCGCTAGCGACGAGTGCCAGTAACTGATTGCCATTTATCTCTCTAAGATGGCTGTACCTCAACAACGTAGTCTGATGTGGCCGTTCAAGTCGGAAGTATGAAATACCATTGTTCACATTGGTCATATCTCATGCACATTAAAATTTACGTAGCTACTTTTAACTGTGCCCCCTGGTGGCTAAGCGGTAAATGTGTAATTACATAAAAAATTGGCTTTCGATGCTCGCAGTGGGCACTGCAC
The DNA here is from genome assembly GCF_004210375.1 of Tachypleus tridentatus. Classification (NCBI taxonomy): domain Eukaryota; kingdom Metazoa; phylum Arthropoda; class Merostomata; order Xiphosura; family Limulidae; genus Tachypleus; species Tachypleus tridentatus. The sequence goes on along the minus strand of NC_134837.1, from coordinate 242,575,068 downwards.
AAATAGTGTGTAGTTTTGCTCTTAATAATCACAAACAAACAAAAATATTATTTGCAGTTTTCTTTTGTACATTGTTTAACCTAGAATATGTTGATTGTATTTTATTAAATGGAATGTCTTGGCAACTTATTTTTTTAATATTCTGTTCCTAAAAGCATTGCTTACTGAGTAAAATATATTTAAAAGTGTTCTTGATTTTTACGTGTGTATAGATAAATATGCACTTTCCATGTAGTGATCGGCTGTTGATAAGTTTCAAAGTTTCAAATCGGTTATTTTTTTGACAGTTTACAGTGGAAATGTGATCAAAGAGACATTGTGGGATAAATTAAACTGGTACTTCAGTCCCTTAAATATATATTAACACTCACCAACAGACGGGTAAATGCATTTAGCATAAGTATTACACGCAGTTGTCTGATATGTAAGGTGGAGCTGTATTTGATTTTACTTAACTTTGGATCCACACAAGAAAAAAAAGGTGTTTCATTAGAACTAAAGTATCTAACAATATCCACAGTATGCGTGTATAGTTAGCAGTGTAACGGCAGACCTTCAGTAGAAATTCGATTCTTAAGATGGACTACAGATGGACCTTCTTCCAAGACCAGTCGTCACTGACGCTGACAGTTTAGAAGAGAAAGATCAGTGTAAACCATCTTAAGTAGAGTAATAATAGGAAGTTGTTAATTTCAGAAATGCCTTCCTACTTGCTTATTTTTTATTTCTTCATGTATTTCCATATGTATATCTGAAAGATTTAACTTAGTTTTTATTATTGTTCTTACCCTCACTTAACATTACAGTGCGTAATATATGGCAGTCATCCAGAAGTACAATTTACATTGCAATATGATTTAAATTTTAATTGTGTTTGAAAGTTGAGTTTTGTTTGTTTTGTTGTTTTGGTGAGTGAATTCTACAGCACAGTGCTATAAATAATGTTTAGCACATAAATAGAAAAGCAGATTGTAATTTACAAATCTATTCTGACATATTGACGGATCCTGAAATAACACATAGCACAGACTCCTAACATCCATTGTTTTATTTAATGTTTAATCAGACTGTCTTCATTTTTTCTTCAGTCATTGCATGTGTGTGTGTGTTTAGTGTAGAATTTAAAAGTTGAAAAGAGTTGCATTTTTTTTCTGCAGGCCATTAATTTACTTTGTTATAACTCTCATAAGTAGCACATCTGTTCCATGCATAATCTCAAATGATCTGCTCACATCCATCACACACTTTTATAATATTTTGAAAACAGTTTAAACTTTCCATTAGTTAATTGTATGATAAATATCTAATGCTTAGTTGGACATTATATTGCTTGTCACTGCCACCTTAGTTAATCTTTACGTGATAAACACAATTGATTTCAAGTGGCTATTGTTTACCTAATCTGTTGGAAAGTCTGTCCTGAATAAAGCAGTTACACAGCTGAAGTTTGTATGAGTGCTTTTCTATCTATTATTTATGGTATGATCATTATTTATATCCACAAGTTTAGAAATTATCTCTGGTTTACAAATTTATATTAATTTTCATATGTCATCGTATAGTTCTTTCATTTGGAACAATTTTCACTTTTTTGAATTTTAAATAATTTTAGTCAGAACTAGTTTTCTTGAATTTATCTCCCCAATTTGATACATATTAAATTTATACCAAGAAGTACGTAGATTGTTGATCAATTTAAATATTTTGATTCTTTGTTTATTTTTTGTATTTTATTTCTAATATTAAACATGGGTCTAAATCATTTTCTAATCCATTTTTAACAGGTAGTTATGTATTTTTACTAATTTCACTTATGCATAAAAATGTTTTGCGTATTTTAAAGATGTATATAATGATATATAATGAACCTGATGTATGGAAGTTGTTTGTAAGCTTGCAGTAATTTTTTTATCAACAGGTTTTATTCAGGTGTAATAAAGTAACATTCATTGTGACAGGTGTTTAATAAAATTATAAATTATTGTTTAGAAATCCATTTATTTGTACAGACCATACATTTATACATCAGTGTCAAGAAATTTTGCACAGGAATATTTTTTATTAGAAAATGATAATACTTCTTTTATAGAAAATATGCAAAATCATGGGATCGTTCAATAAAGACAGGTAATTTTTGCAAAGACATGGGCCATTACTTATGCATTATGCCATGAAATTGACTTTTGGCTTTAACTGGTTTCACAGAGATTATGATAGTTTTGAAAGGTTTTTTTTTTTATTAGCCAGAATGTTAACACTTATGCTTTGGTTATTTAGATATTAAACAGTAGTATGTTGCAGGTTAAATATAATTATTTTGATTAGCCATAATTTTAACACATAGGCTTTGGTTATTTAGATATTAAACAGTAGTATATTACAGGCTGAATATAATTATTGTGAAAATCTTCAGTTTAAGTAGTTCTTTATTGTTCTTGCAAGAAAATTGTTCATATCTTGCATCTCGTGTGTTTTTATTCGTACTACACTTCTACTAGGGTAAATCAGTGTAAGCCTAATTATCACATAAAGTAACTTTACAATAAACACCTGTAAACTAAATTCATTTTTTTCTAACTACAAATTCATTCGTGCTTGAAACATTTAACCTGAACTCTTCCACTTTTCTCGGCCTGCTGTGTAACGTTTTAGGTAAATCAAAAGTGTATTAAAAATTACTTCCACTTGACTAGCTAGAATGTTAACATTTAGACTTTGGTTACTTAGATATTAAACGGTCGTATGTTATAAGTTAAATATTATTATTTTGATTAGCCAGAATATTAACACTTAGGCTTTGGTTACTTAGACATTAAACAGTCATATGTTACAGGTTACATTTTGATTAGTCAGAATGTTGAGTGTTACGTTTTTTGTTTTATTTTTATCTAATAATAAACAATAACAGGTATTTATGTAAGTTACTTTTCCATGATAGACAATTTTTTTCTTCGCTGATTTTTTTAGGTTCGTTACCTGGAGATCGGAATTCCGGATCCTTCCGTTTTGAAAAGAGAACAGACGGGTTGCCGTCAGACCCTAACTTTGCTTTACACCATACTGGTAGCCATGATACGTTCGACACCCTGTAAGTTACGATGTGTTACCTTATTTTTCTGTAAGAAATGCATTAAATGTTTCAGTAGGTAATGAAATAAAGCTTAGAAATATGTAGTGATTGCAATATATGTACAATAGAAGTATATTTTATCAATATATGTACAATAGAAGTATATTTTATCAATATATGTACAATAGAAGTATATTTTATCTTTGGTAAAGTAATTAGTGCTCGCTAAGTTTAGTACTTTGTTTAATAAACATTTACCTGGGTTAAAATATTGTATTGTGCCGTTGAACGTTTCAAGATACTCTGATTTCCGATTGTATGTGACGCAACTGAATCAGGCCCGGTGGTTAAGGCACTCGACTCGTAATCCGAGGGTCGCGGGTTCGAATCCCCGTCACACCAAACATGCTCTCCCTTTCAGCTGTCGGGGCGTAATAACGTGACGGTCAATCTCACTATTCTTTGGTAAAAGAGTAGCCCAAGAGTTAACGGTGGGTAGTGATAATTAGCTGTCTGCTCTCTAGTCTTACACTGCAAAATTAGGGATGGTTAGCGCAGATAGCCCTCGTGCAGTTTTTCGCGAAATTCAAAAGAAATAAAACAAAACAAACCACAACTGAATCAGTATTTAAAAGTCGAGAATTATGGAATTCATTCTGAAAGTAGTAGTAGTGGTTAAGGTTCTCCACTTGAAACTATCCGGTTGCAAAATCAAACCTCGTCAATGAATTTACTTGCTTATTTATCCGTTGGCAAAGAGTAGCCCTAAGAGTTGGCGGTGGGCGATTTTCACTAGCTACGTTTCCTCTTATGTGTAACTTTTAGACGACCATCGCAGACAGCCACTGAGTAGCTTTGAGCAAAATTCATCAAAAAATAATTTATAAGGGTCGGTTAGACTAATGAGTAAATGTACGACATTACATTAAAAATATAAATTCTGTCAACGATGTTTTCATCCTTAGTAGTTATCACAGACAACTATTCCATGTTACGTATTAGGTGTTTACACAGACTCGGCAACTTATGCATACCACGATAATGAAGTGATGGAAACATTTCCTTTAATCTGGATTCGTTTAGAGAATGAAAATAAACCACGGAAAGTGATCTTCCATAATGAGCAAATTAAATTATACGTCCATTAAATCGCCAGAAAATGTACCAGCGGAAGTTGTCAATGTGTACAGTGCTTTAAAATTACCCATCATATGGCATTAAAATTATAGATCGTGTATTTCTGTTTTATATAGTTCATGAGTAACATTAGCCAAGAACACCGTACACAACAGATGCGTGGGCTTTTATATCACTTTGAAATGCAATTTGTCGTGCATGAATTATTTGACATGAGCTTGCGTCAGAAATATGTACATGTAAGTTTGATCTATACAAAAATTATGAACTTTATGTTTAACATACAGTAGAAAATTATTTTAACTCATTCTTTTGTAATAAACTCGCAAGCATCTAAAATATTACAGAAATAGCTCTGTTTATCTATATCATAATCAGAAATAACAGCTTTCTATCAAATTAATCGGTTTTTTTCAGCTCTTGTGCTAAAACATATTTATATAATTCGCCAACAGATGGAGATACCGTATTATGTTCCAAATATATTTTTATGACGGTTAAATGGAGAAAAAAAATAAAGGGTTTTTCCTCTTATTACTTGACAGATTTTCATCGCCAGTGAAACTGTAAAGGCGCACAATAACCTGACTACATGATATTCAAGTTTCTGATTAAAAGTGTGTTTCAAACGGGGGTTACGTTCTACGACGTCTAGTGAGTGTCTTTAAAGAAGAACTTGAAAAGGCTCTAAAATATCAGCGTAAAATAACAAACACTGAGTAAATGAAACACTGAGGTTTAACCTTGAAACACCAGTTTATCCCAAGTCTCAATGATTTTGTGAGTGACACGGCAAAATGCTTGAAACGTCTCTGTGTAACAGTATAATTAATGACTCGAGGATTGATAGTTTATTGACCTAGAAATGCTAGGATTTTAAAACAGTTGCACAGCGTGATCGCATAGATTTTCAGTATATATTTAGTAGATTAAATAAACTCCGCTGTTGAAGCTTGTCACTTATAAAATCACTAGATGGCGCAAGATGTAAATCAATGTCTTGTTCTTTATTTGTATAGAAGTAAACACAAAGCTACACAGTAGGCTGTCTGTGCTCTTCCCAACACACGTATCAAAACCCGGTCTTTTGCGGTATGAGTCCGCAGACATACCGCTATGCCCCTTAGGGGCTTGTGTTATTCTAAAAGGCAATTTCTTGTTACAAGTAATGTCAATAAACAGGAATTTTTTTTTAAAAGTTGTCAGATGTCTGGCCTGTTACAGTATACATGTGAATTAACGCAGTTTTAAAACAGTTTCTTTTATAATTATTTATTACTGATAAAATTATTGAGTGCTCGACTCGCAATCTGTGGGTTTGAATTCCCATCACCAAACATAATCGCCTTTTCAGCCATGGGAGCTTTATGTCACTGTTAATCCCACTTTTCGTTGATAAAAATAATAGTTCAAAAGATGGTGATGGGTGTTGTTAACTTACTGTCTTTCTTCTAGTCTGTCACTGCAAAATTAAGGATGGTTAGCGCAAATAGCCCTCGTGTGGCTTTGCGTGAAATTCCAATACGTAAATTAGTATTAACTTCTGCTCAGAGTAAACTATCAATTTAGATCAAAACTGACAATCAACCTGTTAACCAGTATAGTTAATTAAGTACACTCTTCTTACGTCCATACTTATAAAGAGTAGGGATAACATCGTTTCTTCAGTTGGTTACCCTCATTGTTAACACTATTTTCGACTGTAAACTTTGAGAAGAAAAAATACAGAGATTATTATAATGGAGCGCTATAGCTTCAGTATTTTGGGAAATGCAGTTGAATTTCAAAGCCTTTCAGTAAGCAGGCTTAAATTTTAATTGAGCTCATCAGTTTATGGACTTTTTGTAACCTGTTTTTTTTTCAGCTAATATTTATGGAATTTCTATAAATACAAGGGAATAAATTATTAGTTTTTGATTAACATGTCTAAAAGACCATTATCAGTTACTCTGATGTAATGGATGATCATTCTCAGCAAGGATAATGTCGCACGAACTACAAAAGAATAACGGTATATTCAATGTCTAAAGATATGTTTTGAGTGGCGTACCCCAATTTTTAATATAGTTTTTTACCTGATGTTTTTTCACATTCTGACAGGACACTGCAATAGCAATAAGGAAGAGTTTTTAGGTAATTTATATATCATATTGCAGACTTTAAATCAGATGTTGACTCTAAATAATCTAAAAGGGAAACCATCTCATTAGAAACTCGCTCTTCTAAAGCACCGTAATTATAAAACTATTCACCCGTTAGATTATCAAATTTGCGGAAATACGTAAATGTAGTGTTGATTTTGTGTCAGTGTGTATTATATGTCGCTATATATCACTGTTATATCGGGAAAATACGTATATTTTAGTAAATAAACTAAAAACTTTTAAATGAAGACCCAAGATTTGTAGAGCTTGTTTTTTGTTTTTAAATATTGTGCAAAGGTACACGAGTGCTGTCTGCACTACCTATTCCTAAGTTAGCACTGTAACGTAAGAGGGAAGAAAGCTAGTCATCACCAACCACCGACAACTCTCAGGCTACTCTTTTACCAATGAATAGTGGGATTAACCGTCATTTATAACGTCCCCACGGCTGAAAGGGGAGCATGTTTGGTGTAAAGGGGATTCGAACCCGCGGCCTTCGAATTACGAGTCGAATGCCTTAACCACTTGGCCCGTATGTATGCAGTAAACCTCCATACCAAGTTTGTAGATCCATCAACACCTTATGAAATAGTTACATGGACATACAACAGACAGTACATAATATTTATATATGTGTATGGAAACATTCTGTAAAGTAGTCGGTGATTTATTTTAGATTTGTTTCTGAAACTAATTTATTGATCTATATAGATGTTTGTCTGACAACGTATGGATGTTTGCATATTTTTGTGTAAGTGGTGAATTGGTGTTCTTGCCACGCTTTAATTAGTATCGAATTTTGGATTTGTCCATCTAAAATTTGAATCGTATTTTAAACCAATAAGTGTTTCTGATGTAGCAACTTAGAGAAGTGTTCCATTTAGTAGGTTTTGTGAGGTTGTTTGCTTATTTTAGCAGATTTTGTGAACTATATAATTTGTTTTTTAGCTGTAATTGTTTTTATTCACAATATTGTTGACAAATTTTTTGGACGGTACAAACTCTTCCATATAATTACGTCAACAGCAAACTGTGAACTTGGATTCAACTACCCTTCTTTATGGAAGGTACACCGATCTCAGGAGTGAAATATTCTGCCACGTTAAGCCTTACCTTTCCATTTTCAAGGAGGTTTGAAAGCTAGTGAATGTGATCGATCAATAATTCCAATCCTGACTTTTGTAGCCCTAATCTGCAGTGTCGTATACTGTTAGAAGTTTGTTTGTTTTGAATTTCGTGCAAAGCTACACGAGGGCTGCCTGCCCTGGACATCCCTAATTTAACAGTGTAAGACTAGAGGGAAGGCAGCTAGTCATTACCACCCAGTGCCAACTATTGGGCTACTCTTTTACTAACAAATAACGGGATTTACCGTCACATTATAATGCGTCCACGGCTGAAAGGGCGAGCATGTTTGATGCGACGAGGATTTGAACCCACGACCCTCATATTACGAGTCGAGCGCCTTAACTACCTGGCGTAGTTTTATTTCGTGAGAAATAAAATTTCTAACGAATGACAAAATAATATTGTATTAATACTATAGCCCTCGTATAGCTTTGCACGAAATTCAAAACAAACCAACAATACCGTTTCTGATAATCGAATTTAATGATTTGTTGTTTTTTCCTCGGAAACCGTTTTCTGTTTTTTTGGTATTTGGATGATTGTTCTAAATACATTAGTCATTTCTTGCTAATGCAGTTGTCCAGAAGTTTACCTGTTCAGCTGGTCATACTGATAGGTTTGTAGCTGTCGGGTATGTTCACTGGCTTTTCCATCTTTTAAATGTTAGTATGTATCCAGATTTGAGTGACAAGTTTTAGGTTGATGCGAGGTGCTTATACAGTTACCGGTGTTTGTTTTCAGTAGTGTGTGTGTGTGTGTGTGTGTGTGTATTTATATATATACTAGTGCCTAAACAGTTTTTGTATTTGACGAAGTACTTCAGAATTTTTTTTATCTCACAGAAACTGTTCCAAACGATGACGATACACGATTGAATGAGTTATTTATACCATCAGTAATGAATGACATAGCAAATTCTTACATAGATCTTTCAGAGTACAAATTAAAAGCCCCCGTTGGGAAAGCGGTAAGCCTACGGATTTACAATGCTAAAATCAGGGGTTCAATTCCCCTTGGTGGATTCAGCAGATAGCCCAATGTGGCTTTGCTATAAGAAAACCCAAACACAAGCCTTGTATTACTTCGTGTAACTTTGCGCGAAATTCAAACGAAACCACTGCCTTGTATTAGACGTGTTTAATATCGTTGTGTTTTGGAGAATGTGGTTTGTTTAGTGAGCATGTGTGTTCGGTGTCGTCTTTATCCTAATTTTCTAAAACAGTAGATGTAACTGGGAAGAGTTAAATATATTTATTTATTCTTGTTTATAAAATTCGTGTTCGTTGTAGTTTCTTTTGGTGATTTAAAATTTTGTAAACGTTTTTTGAAAACCTGTGTTTGTGTTAACGTATCGAGTAACTTCATGATCGTATTTTATTTAAATCTTGTTTTCAAGTAGTCCATAAAGTCATTACGATTTTTAAAAACGTTTTATAAATCCTTAAAAATAAAATTTCTAACGAATGACAAAATAATATTGTTTATTTGTACCTCTTGTATTAATTGCTCTAATAGACCAAACGTTTTTTTAACTTTATACCTTGCATGGTCAAATGGTTAGGGCGCTCGATTCGTAATCTGAGGGTCGCGGATTCTGATCCTCATCACACCAAACATACTTCCCTTTTAGCCATGGAGATGTTATAATTTAATAGTCAATCCCATTATTGGTTTATGGTGACTAGCCGCCTTCCCTGTAGTCTTTCACTCGTGTAGCTTTGCGCAAAATTAAAAATAAACCAAGTAATCCTAAACTGTAAAGTCGACAAGATGAATATAAAACAATAAGGCCTGTTCTCAGCATTGACAAAACACGTTTGTATTAACCTCCATCATATTAATTGACAGGCTACTTGAAAACAGACTATTGTTCAAAATTGTCATATCTTAAACAGTGAGGAAAGAATCAATTTGCGTCGTTATTGTAACTTATCTGATACTTCTAAATTTGTTTGTTGTTGGTTTAAGCAGTGTAACACACCACAAATGTACCCATGATGATGAGGGTTGTTAAACTCGCGAAACATTAAGCCTTCTTTTTTAAAAAAAAAAATATGTTAGATTAGGTTTAGTTGAACAGTTTTTGAATTTTAATCATAGTTATTGAGGATAAAGCGCATATATTACCACATACTGTCCAAATCACATGTTGTCCCTTGGTATCCTAGCGCTAAGTCTGAGGGCTTGTAACTCTAGAAACGATATTTCCATATACGTGGTAGGAAGAACAGTGATAACCACTGTGGATTTTTACGCTTAACAACAATCAAGCTAACTATATCGTATTTTAGGTTGTACTGTCAGTAGCATCTAACCAAAGAAAGGTGCTTGTATAGTACTCACGTAGTTAACTGAGATAATATGGTGCCTTAAAAACAAAGATTGATAGTGATTAAAACACATTGATTAAACATTTGGGTACCCTTGCTGTTATAGATATTTCGGATCTAGGACTATAATGATTATACACTGAAATGCACGAGCAAATGCCAAACAAACACGTTTTCAGGATCGTAATGTTTTTGTTTTGTTTTTTTACTTGATTCCCACACTAAAATGTACAAAACTTTAAACCCATAAGTGGGTCAGTTCATAGATTTACAACGCTGAAATCCTTGGTTCGATTGCCTGTGATGAACAGAGCGCAGACAGCATATTGTATATCTTTGCGCTAATGAGTAAGCATTTAAACATTAGAACCTAGGGGAGCTGTTCCCCAATTCGGTGGGAATGTTTAGGTAAAACGAATACATTGTCCAAGGATTTTAGTCTTAAATATTCTATTTGTAGTTTTCCTTTGATTTGTTTTTATTAGAAATTCATTGTTTTGGGTTTTTTTAATATATTTCATATGATACTGAAGCCTTTTGTGGCTATACAGTAGGCCTGGGGGCTTGTAATGGTCGTATTCAAAGCTTTCCTGAAGTCGAGACAACGTAGAAAACCAAATGTGTCATTTTGCACTAAAAAACGGCCTTCGTGTTCTATTTTGTTGAGCACTGTATATTAATTTGCCTTCCTTTCCATGTTTAAGTAATTTACAAAATAAAAATATGCACATATTTGTCTATCAATTACAAGAAACTAATGAAATCTCGTGTACAAGCGCATTGTATATTATTTGTATTTATTATTCGATAGCCTGGGAACATTTCTAGTCACTTTCCGTGTAGGCAGTATTGCGTGTTTTGCAATTATTTTGATGTCGGGTGATTAAAAATATATCTGATAGCATACCTTACTTATCTTGGAGTTGTACGAGGGACAGTTTTGTTCTCTGTTGTTCTCAAGGTTGAATTATGTATTTGATGATGTTCGATACTCGATAGATGGCGCTGACGTTCAGTAAGACTAAGCTGTTTGACAGTGATGTAAAATAGCGCGATTTGTTCTGATCGATAGAATGTGCAGCATTTCGTTTTGAGTTTTTTCCTGCAGTGAGGTCGGCGAGATTTTAGCATGGCATAATAGATAAAATTTTGGCTGCCGTATTTTAGAATATACAGTGTTTTATAAAGATATCTAGATATCTGCTGGTTAAACTAGCCGCTTGAAAAGCTGTGGTCTCATAACTCTTCTGATTCGCCAACTCCCCCGTCTACCCACACTATCGCGCTTCCCTCTCTTGCAAGAGTTCTTACTGAAGTGTATACGCACAAACACACACGGCTGTTGCACTGACTCATTTTCTTTGCTAGCCAGTCGGGTGAAGCATTTGGCACAATGGCTACGTAGTTGAGTCAGCGCTGAATGTTTACATGTTTTATAAGTTCCAATACGAGGCTTCCTGTTAGATCTCTTGATGCTATTAACCAACTTGCTGCCGGCTATGTAAGCACAAACAGTGGCGGCAACTTGCTTGAATGTATTGTGTTTATAAGTTATCTATGCACCAGGGCTGTAACGCGGCGAGCTTCGTAGTTCGAGCTCGTTGGATTTAAATCTGCCTTGGCCATGGTTTTTGAACGGAATTTTGATAAATACGATGTTTCCTCGTTTCAGTGGCAAGAAAGGCACAGCGATCGGTCGCTCAGAAAGCTTTCGTCAAAGGGTAAGTCCATATTTTTGTGACCTAATTTTATTACGAAAGTATTTATATGAGACTTTGCATAGTTTAAAATTACTAAGTTTATGAACTACACGAAATGTCAGGACAACTGAAAGCCAGATGTAATTCAGTGGAAGGTTAATAGAATATTGTTTGCTTATGCTAACTGGATATGAAACACCTATAACATTAATTAAGATGGTAAAAAAATTACGTTTTAATTTATATTTTGTAGCATGATCAAAGTGTCAATTTACTGTATTTGATTAAGCATTTAATCCAGTAGGTCTTTATAAATAAATTAGAAAAGAGTAATATAACAAATGTATGTGTAGTTAAGTTTTTAGGCTTCATTACAGTTTATTTGTGATCATGTTTCACTTTTAAAGTTACACTTATGTATTCATAACATTATTTAATTTAAATTATGAATATGGTAAAGTTTACAACTAAATGAATGAAACGGTTCGTTGATACCTTTTGACGTTTAGTCAAACTACAGATATTTGTAAATATACAACAAGACAATAAGATAGAAGTTTTTTACACTGGCTTAGAAATTAGGTTCAAGACTAGACCCGTAATTGTTCAGATAGGGGAAGGAATATTACTAATTACAGAGTACCATATTTAAACAAAATTTGTGGTCTGCATAATATGTTCTGTAAAGGAATAGGATAAACCACAACGCTAGAGTTCGAAGTGAATATACGCATTATTAATTAATTTCTGTCAACGTTATTTTCTTTCATGTTAATAAGTAGTGTTGTGCGAGAAAAATAGGATGTGCATAAATGAAATATTTATTTTATTTTTCGTTGCATTTTTACAATAAGAGTTTTGCTATTACCGATTAACGTTTTCAAGGTTGTAAGTATACCTTATGAAGAAATAATCGAGACATCCCAAAATTTTGACGTTATTTTCAAAGGCGGCTACCAAATGACTTGGTAAAAGTAAGTGATACTTGACTGACAACCACCTAGAGGGACGTACGTGTTCTAAGCACGACCCATATTAAATAAACGACTATAGACTAAAGAATGGCGCGAACCTTCTTCCGTCTTCCGTTCCCTACCCACTTCCTCTGTGCTGTACACGTCCATCTGTTCTATACTTATTGATATAATGATGGCAAAAAAAAATTGTTTCTGCACCAGAAGATTTATTGTTTGCGCGCTGTGAAGGTTGTAATTGTTCGTCGTTTTAAGTTGTTTTCTAAGCCTATTGAATCATCCGAGCATTTTACACTGTCAGTCTTTCCTGCGTTTCGTTTGTACTTTGTTTTTCGTACTGTTATACATTGTGGTATACTTTATCCATAAAGACACTAACCCCTACTGTAAGCAGTTGGTGTAAGGTATAACAGTAACGTGTCATCATTTATTAACTCAAAATAGTCGGGTGGTTTTGTGCACGTTTATCTCTGAAGTGAGGACTTAAATGAGGTCGTCGTTTGTAGAGTATTGGAGTGTTTCTTCAAGTTGAATTTTATTTCATTTTTCAAAAATAAACAAGTAAAAATGACTATATGGCTGAATTATATGAACAGATTAGTAAACTTCTAAAATAATTAATATGTATATGGAATGTATAAATTAATTGAACGATCGACTGATTCATTATCGTGAACGTACTTAAAAGGAAACTGACTGAGTGTTATTAATTTGTTTATTTACTCACCAAAATTTTTCCCCAGAAAATTGTTGATGTATAAAGAAGAATTTTACTAACCCGAAAGTAACTTAATAAAGAAGCTTTTTGTTACTCTGACGTTTTGATTAAGTAATTAGAACACAGTTAATTAGTGAAACAAACTATATTGTGTACTTTAATATCTGGTACTAATGTGCAAATTTAAAATCATAAAGTTTATGGTATCATTTTATTCTACATATAACAGGGGGCTTCACGTAATAACTGAATTACTTACAATACCGAACTGCAGTCTTTGTGTTTTATTTAATAGTTGACGTTCAAATGGAATGATTAATTTTGTGTATTCTGAAGGAAAAGAAATGGGTGTTTGTCTGCCAAATTTAATTTCTCCTCAACGTCATGGCGACTTCTCTAAAATAGAAGAACTGCATTATGGATATTAGCTTCTGGACATTAGTAGTGAAATTCTTTGCGAATTCTGCACAGAGTCGGGATGGTTGTTTGTTAATGCTACACAAAGAAGTATTTTTATTTCATATCAAAACTAAATAAAGTAACAGTTTTCTTGTTTTGGACGTGTATTCGCAAAAAAACAACAACAAATATTTGTATGGTGAGACAAGCTGCCGCTACTTTACAAGTACAACCTTTGTTCTGCGAACAGCTGACTCTGTATAGTGTGTCTGTTGTTTGTACATGTCACGTTTTTGAAAACTAATGAATGTTCGTGTGCTTCGAATTAACTTAATGCCAAATCTGAATTAAGATATTCTGCTGTTTCGAGAAGCTAAAACCGAACTGTCGCTGTTCTGTACGCCAGTCAGGTAGGTGAAGTTATCCAATCATTTAAATATTAAGAGAAACCTTGACTTTTTGACAGAGACGACATTTTCATGGAAGCAATTAAACTATTTAGGAATTTCAAAGACTTAAAATTCTTCCTGATAAAATGGTTATTATAGACAGTGTGAACTAAGTTTAACGTATCTTCATCAGTTACTTTGTTGTCTGAATGGTTAAAAGGAAGGTTTTATCGTGTGCTCTTTTCTTACCTTCACAGAATATGTATTTATTGTTTTTGTTGTTAATTTTTCAAGTTAGTAAACTCCAGAGACGTCTAGAATGCCAAGTTATAATGGTGTTACAATCGCTAGTTTTTACGTTTATACAACTTTTTTTTTATTACGTATTTCTTGTATTTTATATTTTCAAAATCTGAACGTCGTTATTAGGGAGACTGAAACCGCTAACGTTTTATCTGTAGCTGCAGTATTTCCGCTGTAGAAGTAACCGTAAAGCGCCCTTGTAGTCATATGAAATGAAAGCGCTTTCTTAGCTTTAAACATAAACGCATATTGTAAACACGTTCCTAAGTTTGAACAGACCTAACCGTGACGTCAATAGACATTGATCTTTTTATTGTATAATCCACTATGAGATTATCGTACAAAATGGCTACCTTCATCATTTCCTGATATCCAATCCCTGTTAGTTTTAAACGACTTAGACGTATCAAAGTATAAATGCAATTTGTGAAAACAACCATTTGTAGCTCAATGCATCCTTGTTTGTGTAAGTTATATGGTAACGAGAAGTAACTCTGTGCAATATTTCAAAGGCTGTGCTGCTACGTTGGCAAGATTAAACAAATAGTGGTAAGGGAAGTAGGAAACAGTTAATCCAGACTTCCTGGGGTTTCAAATAATTAAACCAGTTAATTAACTTTTCGTGCAACTCCTAGACTATCGACGCAACATTTACCAGTCTTGTTCGTTTGCGACATTTTTTTGCGTCATTTTATGTGCTGCTGCAATCGTTCACAAGTTTTACATGGACATAATGATACCACTATTTCACTATGATATAATAATAGAAAATGGCATACACATTTCTAAATAATAGTGCGATAACTCTGTGTCGAATGGCAACAAACAATGTACAATAAATGCACAACGATAACCTAATTAGTTAAAGAATCGAGTGTTTATTACGTTCACTCAAACCCCTATGTATATATCTTGCATTTACTTTATCTTCTATGTTTGGATGCAATTTGTAAACGAACCTTATTAAATGAACATATTTTATACTTGGAGCTAAAATCAAGAGTATTTCCCTAAATATCCAGATTAACCAGATATAGTTTATAATAAAGTGGCTTCATTAGAATTCTGTTTTTTCAAATATGTGACAGTAAGAACGTATATTGTTCAATGTCCAGTAGAATGCAATAACAAAGAACCCCAAGATATGTTGTTTGCAGAACGTAACGGTTCGTGAATAATGAGACAGGTGAAAGTAATTTATTGTGTACAGTCATACTTTAATTAAAACTAGTAATTACCCTACATGATTGGGCACTTGCATCAGAAGTAAAAACATATAAATAATTAAAACTAGTAATTACCCCACACGATTGGGCACTCATCAGAAGTAAAAACATATAAAGTAACCAAAGAGTCGGACGTATCATGAAGCATCGTTATTTTGTTATGTATTTCATTGAGCTGTTGCACAAGTTTGCCGCTAGGATAAAAGATGTGTAATGTTGCCTGTTTACCGGAACTTTTCTGGAATATTTAGTTAAGTGTACTAACACTAGTATTCAAAAGATGATTATTTTCTAGCTCTTAAATTTATTCTTTGGTCTTGGTTAAAGTGAGTATACACGTGTGAATAGAACTGTTTCATCAAAAGTTACACAGAGGTGTATCCATGAGAGAGAATGAGATTTGGGGGGGATAAAACGACCACCCTAATATTTTTAAAAAGTTTAAAAATACCAACCATCATCTTTTGTTATTTTTTAATAAGATTTCGATTTTCAAGTAAATCCCTTAAATTTATGTACAAGAAAAGGCATTTAAAAAAAACAAAATCCATTTTCCCGCTCTGTAATGCTGGCTACGCCTATAGATTACATGTAAGTATAATGCATGATAATATAATTTTGTGCTTAAGCAATGTTAAAGGAATGCGGAATTACAGATATTTTGCTGTAACATTGTGAATACCATTGCTGGTATGCACGCATGTTTATCACGCACACTCTTGTCACATTGTTTGTTTTGTTTTGTTTTATTGAGCAAATTTGTGCACCCTTTTTGATGGTTATCATAATGCCTTATATGGAAATTTATCTTCCGTAAATTTGCGGTTACAGTTATATGTTATGTGTAGTAAAAAAAGTGGAAGAAAGAATAAATATCTTTGACATTTCATTTTGCAAAATCAGTATGTCCTGCCTTAAAAACGTTTATATTCGATTGGCCAAGCCCCAGAATATGTCTATAAAAAATACTTTATTGTGTCGTTTCCAGGCAACACAGTGATCTTAATCTGTTAAAAAGGTAACTTGATTATTTGTAGTGAGATCCTTTGAATATTTTCCAAAAGAAATAAGACAGTATCTGGTGAGGCTAACATAACAAGCCATCAGCAATACCTCTGTTAGAGACTGGAAAATCGTCTTATTGATATATTTAACAAGACGACAAAAAGTTATATAAAGGTTTTGTAGTATAAAGACATTCCAAACATTGATTATTACCGAAAACTTTTGTCTCCTTTCGAAACGCACATACTCTTAGCCAGGAGACAAGATGAAATTATTATAAAACATAACTTGTCTGTACCTTTCAATTCCTTCGGAACACAAATATTATTCTATGAGCTAAATGTTTACTCTCTGCTAGCAAATGGTTACAACTAGTATTGTTTTTCTCAAGTACACGTTCATACGCTACCTAGTGGCTTAGCGGTGTCGGGACTTGTTACCCAAAAAGTCTGGTTTCGATACCCGTTGTGGACAGGGCATAGCTAGCGTGTTCCGTATCTGTATGCTTGACGACAAACACAAGTTCATAAGCAGTACACAAAATGTAAGTTTTGTTCTTTGAGCCTTGCTGAGTAGTTCGTTTAACAGTTTTACAACCTTCTTAGCCTATCGTTCAAACGTTTGTAGTTTGAATAATAAAATGTCTCTTCCTACGCACAGAGGCTCCAATTTAAAATCATAAATCAGTTGCCATGATCACTGACATTCAACAGATTTTTAAAGAGGAAATTATTTAAAAAGTGATCATTGCTCCCTAAATTCAAACGAATTTAAAACGCTTAGTTATGATCTATGTATATATTATCAAGTTGTATCAGTAAAGTGTTAGCTTACACAATCCCACAGTGATCGGAAAACATAACATTTCCAGAGCAGCTTTTAACCCAACTGTTTTGTTTTGTCAATAACGCATAAATAATATTTATGAAATACTATAGACAACTTCAGAAATGAAAAAAAAATTGTTTTTATGAATCCCTTGTCTAGAATTACTTCCTTTTCGTGGATCACCCGAGCCATTCACTCAGGTAGCAGTTAGGACTAACTGCGCATTCCTAATTTTTCGGGAAAGAAATGATTTTTATTGATAAGTTCTTGTGTAAAAGTTTGTTAGAAAGGAAGTAGTGATTTATCATCCTCAAATGAAAAAGATTCAACATTTCCTGAACAGAATAACTATAAGTGCATCTGACAAATTCGTAATACATTTAGTATACCTTTCACCACTAAGAATTGCCTCAGAATAAAATTTTCAACGTTTCTTTTGTAGTACAGTTCTTGTAAAGAGCAGCTATTAAACTTAGTGTAGTCTAGAAATTATCTGTTGGCTATACATATCGTAAATAATTATAAGTGTTATATTTATGCAGTAAACGTTTTTTTTTATATATAATTTCAGTGTTATTATGATATTTCCATTGTAATAGCTTCGAACTAGAAAGTATATATATGGGGGAGTTTAACTATCTTAAGCCCTAATATGGGATGGTGAAATAAACAATTCTATCCATAATATATCAATGTTTAAAATGTGGGACAATCATACGTGTGTGTTTTTGGGGGAGTGTGTGGGGGCTTTGGCCGTTACATATTGTAGGTGTGGTTTGTAAGTGACGGAAACCGAAAAAAATACAGAAAAACAACAATATAATTGAACAGTGCTCGTGTGGTTGATCCCTTGTTTTGTATTTCTAGAATCTTACGAGTCAAACTTATGAAAATTCTCAGTAGTGTAATTATATGAATGAAAAGTAAATAACAGAAGTTTCGGAGGTTTATTTCTAGTTTGCGTTATACCATCAAAGGTGTTTCAGTTGTTTTTTTCTATTCATTTGAGTTGGCTTGTTTTGATTCTGTTTATTAGTCGTTGGATAGTGCGAGTTGGATCGTAGGATAATGTGCTTTACACGTGGTTTTAAATATACTCCAGTAATAACTTTGTTATTTGCCATTATAACCATGGTATTAAGAAAGGGTGTAGAATTCTGGACATTGCTGTAGTTGTGAGTGTCAGCTTTGTGGTAGTGTTGGTTATGAAGAAAGTCAGCAAACTGCAAAAGAAGTGAAAGTCTATGATTTCACATACCGAAAATGCCATATTATTGTCCCTCGCTGGTACAACGGTAAGTCTACGGATTTACAATGCTAAAATGAGGGGTTCTATTCCCCTCGGTGGACTCAGAAGATAACCCAGTATGGCTTTGCTATAATAAAACACACACATGCCATCTTTATATCTCTACCACTAAACTGTTTTAAATTTGTTTCAAAATTCCATTAAGTAAGACCTGATAGGTTAAATAAATGCATGAAATCAGAAGCCGAGACAACAGCTGTGTTGTTACCCATACAGTACCATTGGTTTATTTATAAAGGGTTGTCTACCTTGAATTTAAATTATTTGTCGTTGGTTTGGTTTTAGTTTGTTGAAAATAAGCTCTTAAGTTACAGAAAAGGCTATCTGTACTCTGCCTACAGGGGAAATCGAAACTCGGTTTCTAGATTTGTAAATCCGTAGACATACTGTTGTGCCCCTGGGAGGGGCATAATTGTTGTTTCAAGTAAACTTTATATGATTTTCAGTTGCTTCTACAGAAACTTCAATAATAGTAAAAAGGGGTATCAAATATAACTAGATTCATAACAGAACTTTACTATCTTTTATGGGAACGGAAGGGGACATAGAGGCAACATCAGAGTCTTTTAGGATATCGAACTAATCGTTAAATTACCTGTTAAAAACGTCATCAGTGCTGATCATACACGAAAGGTTTCATTCGGAAGGGTGAAGTGACTATTAATGTAACCGAGATAGAGATGCCAACGGAGAATTTCACGTGAAAACTGTAAGTGCTAAAGGTGAGTAAGATTTATGATCATGAGGTAGTTCGTACAGTTCAGGAGGTTTAGAATAATAGTCTTAACTTGCCTGAAAATTTAGTGAATAGTTTTTGTTTTTTTTAAGATATTCAAAATGCATTCATCATCTTTTGTTCGAGTTATATTTAGGATATTTCTCAAGTAGACGTAACTACGGTATTATTTTATGACACAAGTTAAAGTATTCAGTAACTTTCAGTTATCTTTCTTTTAGAGTTTTTCAAATATATTATTTGACCAGAGCATACTTTGGGAAAAATGAGTTTAGGTGAATCGAAAGGTACAAGAGAAAACTTAAATTATTTTGTTCTTTTTGTTATTACAATTAGATACGTGTACACAAGAAGTGTGTGTTCGTGTGTGTATGTATGTTTTAATACATGTTGACTTATAAAAGTATTGCTTGAAGAAATGATCGAATGTCAAAATTATTTTATCTTCATGTTGATCTGAAATAGCAAACTGGTGGTTAGACACTCGACTCGTAACCTGTAGATCGCGGGTTCGAGTCCCATCACCGAACATTGTAATCTTGTCAGCTTTTGAGGCGTTATAATATGATGGTCAGTCCAACGTTTCGTTAGCAAAGAGTAATTCAAGAGTTGGCGGTGAGTGACAATGGCTTACCTCTAGCCTATTGCTTCTATATTAGAGCTATATATTATTGCTTCTAACAGTTAGCGCATATAGCTGTCGAATGGCTTTGCACGATAATCAGTAAGCAAACAATGAAATAAAAACTTAGGACGTTTAGAAAGTATGGATATCCAATTTTCTGATGGTTGTGCCTCGTCCACAGTTGTAATCGTACATCATTATCATCAGAATTATTATTTTGTCAGACTACTTTCAAAGTCAGGTTTATATGAAGTTTGTGCCTAATAGTTTTAAATTTTTCATAATTTTCTGGGCTTCGATTACATCACCAAGAATGTTACTTGAAAATAGTTTTAGGTGGCTAAGAGACATGCTGGAAGAAAAAGTAGATGAATTATACTAGTAGGTGTAGGTTGGTGATGTATACAGAGAAGAAACTCATCTGTGTTATTAGTTTTCTAATTTATTGTAAATGGAAAGCTGAAGAACTGTGTAATATTTATATCGATGTCTTTAGGAGTAATTATACCCACAAGTGGCTATAGACAGTGAATGGTAGTGACACGTCGGTTCTAGCAAAAAGATCCCATCTCCTCCCTTGTTTGTTTGGTTTGTTTTGAATTTCGCGTAAAGCTACCTGAGGGCTATCTGCTGTAGTCGTCCCTAATTTAGCAGTGTAAGACTAGAGGTAAGGCAGCTATTCAACACCACCCACCGCCGACTCTGGGGCTACTCTTTTACCAAAGAATAGTGGGATTGACCGTTACATTACAACACCCCTACGGCTGAAAGGGCAACCATGTTTGGTGTGAAGGGGATTTGAATCTCGACCCTCTGATTACGAGTCGAGTGCCTTAACCACCTTGCCAAGCTCCCCTTGTTGAAGTTGTAGGTGTCTTGTTGTTTTTAATCTGTTGTTTTGATCATGTCTGATAGACGGACTATCCGAATGCTTTTTGGTGTTATGACCACAAACATCTTTATTGTAAAATTATACCAGTTGTACACTTGTATAAATTGTATAATTTTGCATTGCTTAAGTTTTTATGACAAGATCGTGTGTTTGTTAGCGTGTACGTGTATAATAAAATGTTGATTTTTTGGTATTTTTTTATATAATTATTTCGTCATGGCTGTGCAATGCCAAATAATATCCTGTACGCCTTTGTTGTAATTTCCTATAATGGACATAGCGTTTATATATAAATATATATATATATGTGTGTGTGTGTGTGTGTGTGTGTGTGTATATGGCCGAAATAATAAATACAGTGTGACATCATCTATTGAATAGCACTGGAAACACATCTGTAAAACGTTTTACCCACAAAAATAACTACAACATATGCAACAACCATTTCTTTACAACAGAACGCTATTTTGCAAGAACATGTATTTCACTAGAACTGTGCCTGAGGGTTTGACTGTATATCTGTTGATGTAAAATACACCACTTTTAATACATGAAAACATTACTGTTTATATCACCACAATGCTCATATTTTTATCATGTGATGCTTCCCATAAAATTTATTTTTTATAAAATGTTCACTTTTTATTTTTTTAATGAGGTAAGAATACTATGATTATCAAATACTAGTGAAAAAAGCCGCCCATAGGGCGTCGTTCCTGCTAGTACAGATACTTATGAAATATACACACGTTCTAGTTAAATGTATCGCACATTGCGTGTTTGATCGTAAATAAAATTGCGATTTTTAGTAAACGCCATTTTTCCTGGATTTTTTATAGCTACGTTATAAACATCTTTTAAAAGAGTACACCCGTTTGTTTTCTGATGCAGTTATACCAGAATTTTAAACTTGTTAATATTAGTAGACATATTCACAAAGGAGGACGGAAATAATGCAAAATAAGTGTTAACAAAACACTTAAGTAGCACGTCAACATTTCTTTTTTTATATGTACATATACAAGTGACGTATGGCGTGATCCTTCTTTATCGTAGACTCGCGGTTATTCAACTAAATATTTTCATTCCGTTTTATAAGAAAAAATCTGTATGAAAGTATATATCTCAAGTAGTGTTGTAATGAATTTCGATATTTTTACATTGTATTATGGAGACACTCATTTGCATAACATTATGTTGGTTTCGAATTCTTATAGTAAAGTTTCTTTCTTGGTCCAAAAAACAACAAAACAAAACCTATCTATAAGAACCGATGTTGTAAGCAGCTTTCTCTTCAATATGCATGGTAAAAAACTAGCACTCGATTATGTTCTATCGTTGTGCACCTGTTACTTGGGTGTGCTGTTGTAAAAGTATGACTTCATGTTTACGGAGTAACCAGTTATTCCAGAACTGGTTCTCGTGCCTGATTGAGCCACAGATATTCTGGGATTTATTTTTTTTTTTCCAAGTGTTTAAATAAAATTTTCCATGAGAAGAATAAGAATGAATCTTTATTGTTTAGTATGTTTACACGTAACAGTTAATAATGTATGTTTGGTTTGAATAAGCTTCTTACAAACACAAATCAAGAAACATTATACATTAAATGTTGATAAAGAAAACTTGAAGAAAGTTTGAAAACCTATTGACGTCAATATTGTCAAAGATACACCACTGAAAAACAAAGTTTATTTGTTGAAGTTACTTTTCTGATAAGAAGGATTAGTTATAATATTGATATAAACTTAAAGTGAATTATTATGAAGAAAAATAAAACTTTTAGCAATATATGGACTTAAATATCTGATTGCTAGAGCATATACTGTTAAGTTTGATGCTTGAACCTACGATATGATAAAAAAAAGTCTACTTACTACTCGGGCCGAAAATACGAAGTGATGATTGTATTAGTTTTTTATCTTAGGTTTTTGTCAATTATGATTATTATTTTGTCTGTGAACAATGTTTTAGAAAGACATTTCGGAGCTTTGAGTTAATTTACGAAAATTGAAGTTAGCAGGGACCTCTTTCTTGTTGTTTCTTTGTGTGTGTAATTCTCAAATTTTACTCTATAAAATCAAGTCACTGAAATCGAAAAATTGAAACTGGCGAAGCGTTGTAAAAAAACATTTTCATTACACAACTCAGATTATTGTGAACTGCATAATTACAGATAATAGAAGTAAAACAAAAACAGCAAGATATTTGTTACAAAGTTTGAATAACTAACGACATGTGTAATATCTGACTAAAAAACTAAAATAACATACAAACTATTTTTAACACTGCTTCATATAAAGTACTGACAAATGGAAAAAATAAGACAGAAATAATATGCAAGAGGTCATTTAATATTAATATTTGTTTATTTGTTTAGTTTTCACACAAAGCAACTCTAGGGGCTAAAAAATTAGCCGTCAAATGGCTGAGATGCAAGTATGAGGGCTTGTACATTTTAAAATCTGGGTTTGATACCCGTGGTTATCACAGTTGAAAAAAATATGTATATTTGCGCACAATTAAACAATTAACAGCTAGGTTCAACAATGTATGTACTATTTTTCCCCATCACGAACAATTAACAGCTAGGTTCAACAATGTATGTACCATTTTTCCACCATGTAACTGTCTTTAAAAAAAAAACACATAGGAAACTCGGATTTATGCTCTACGTCTACAATATTTCCTTGAATGCAGCTTTCAAAAAGGGGAAAAACCAAACCTCGCCGTAGTTAGTGTGAACTTCCTCAGTTTTTTTTTACAAAACGTGCTTAACTTTCATTTTCATGTGTCAGCACTGCATTAAATTTTCAGTCACGAATTGTTATTCCTTAATCTTACGATTAATAAAAAGACTTAAATTACAGAGCAGAGCGGTATGTCTGCAGACTTAAAACGCTCGAAATCGGATTTCGATACCCATGATGGGCAGAGCACAGATAACTTTATGTTATGTGTTTAACTACAAACAAACAATATTAAGATTTTTTTAAAATATTGTTGGCGTGTTTTATGTCGTTTTTAAATCAACTTTGTTTGAGGTTCCTTTTATTATAATATCTTTTCGGAATCGTTTCTAATTGCTTATTATGATAACTTGTTGATTTTTGTTTCGTTTCTTTAAAGCCTGACCGTGAGCGATTTTCATTATAACGATTACACCATTATTTGGTATTAGCTGATAACAATGATCGCACCTGTCCTCGTTTTTTAACTTTTAATTAATTTCATACGTATTGCCTTTTGTACATTATAGCTTATTATTAATAAGTTAGAAACGTAAGAATTGTTATATCTATTTCTTTTATATTTTGTAAGAAACAAAATAGATTCCGCAATGAATACGAAACAAAGCTCTTTTTATCTACCACTAAACGTATTGTAATCGCAATTCCTTGGAAACGTTTCAACTCGCTTCAGCTTGTTGTTTTTTAACGACACGTCGAATATAGTTTGTTTGTTTTTTTTTGCTGTCGTTTAACATTAGTTAGGGCCAGCCTAAAGGCTAAACATACACGAATTTATGGTTTGTGTCTCGTTACATAAATTCACGGTTCACACATTAGGGCTGTAGGTGCGTTTTAAAAATGGTAATAGAATCCCGCTCTTCGGTCAAACAAGATTATTCGAAGATTTAGCGATGGGTAATTTAGCCTGTTAAATCAAAATTAAGGAAGACATTGCGCAAGTAATCCTTACGTCGCTTTGAAATAGATTTATATAATGTGTATGTGTGTGTTTATGTGTATTGAGATACTTGTAACATACAGAACTGTGAAAATGTTACATGAAATATATTTGTTTTACTGCTATTAAACAGAATAACAAGTATAGTTTTGTTTGTTTGTTTTGGTTTTATGTACAAAGCTGCACAAAGGGTTGTCTGTGCTCTGCCCACTACAAGTATC
The DNA here is from genome assembly GCF_004210375.1 of Tachypleus tridentatus. Taxonomy (NCBI): domain Eukaryota; kingdom Metazoa; phylum Arthropoda; class Merostomata; order Xiphosura; family Limulidae; genus Tachypleus; species Tachypleus tridentatus. Next base: position 242,550,244 of record NC_134837.1, on the reverse strand, counting down.
ACAACCCGGTTTCAAGTAGTACAAGTACGTAGACATACCGCTGTCTCACTAGGGGGCAGCAAATAGAGAATCTGAGTTTGGCCCTGCATGGCCAGATGGTTAGAGCGTTCGATTCATAACTCGAGGGTCGCGATTTCGAATCCTCCTTACACCAAACATGTTCGTCCTTTCAACCTTGAAGGTGTTTTAATGTTATTGCCAGTTCCACTATTCGTTGTAAAAGAATATCTCGAGAGTTGGCTGTGGATGGTGATGATTTAGATGCCTTCCCTCTAGTCTTACACTGCTAAATTAGGGACGGCCACAGTAACCTGTGCTAAACCAAGTGCCTTACCTAGTCGTCAAATCTATTTAAAATGTTGTTTATAATTAGTGGGAGTGTGTAAACCAATATGTTTAACTTATTGTCATAATCATTCATAAATTAAAATATTTTACAACATGTATTACGAATTAATGAGTCAAAACGTTAAAGAACAAATTGTAAGAGAGAGAAGGAGTCAGATGGAAAGATTGTAAGTTGGAAAGAACATTTTATTCTATTTTAATACATACGTGAATAATGATTAATATGTTATCGTGCGTAAAATTTCTAGTGCAGGAAAATTTTAGGTTTACCACACGTGTGTCAAGCTAAGAACATGAAATAATGTGTGTAATCAACTCCGTCACTGTTTAACTGTAAGCCCGTTTATGTGTGTCAGTAAGAAAAGAGAATGGAATAATTAAATACGTCATATCTGGAACGTGTGAATTGGTTGAAATGAGTATAATAGTGTATTTTTATCCACAGCACTGTCTGTAACCGTACATTTTTATAATGTTGTTATTGGTTCGTTTTACCAACTTTTTTTTGCTGATTTTTCAAAACTAATATCGTATTCAGAAATTCTGTTTAGTGAGAAAAAAGAGGAATACTGGTAGTTAGTGAAAATTTTTAGGTTTCGAACAATACATAAGGTTAATGGTTTTGTGTTTAACATGGAACATGCAGAATCTTCCCCAGTATCTTTTACTGTTGTTGTGGAAACTTGAAATAGTCCTTATGCGTTTTTTTAACGTATTTACTTCCCGTCACCGAAAGTGAATGAGGTTGTTTTCATCTCGTATGTATGTGTGTGTGTGTGTTTGTCAGAATTGTTTTGTATACGTTTGGACTACGAACCAACTTATAAGTGATTGGTTTTTGGAGGGTCAACGGTACAGCGAGCTCGCGAAAAACAATTATCTATTAAAATGGGAACCGATTTTTCACACCATTTTTGCTCTAAAACTCAGAAAATGATAAAATTTTGAGTAAGCTTCTTGTAAATATGTAGAATGTTATTCGCCGTTGTTTTGCCAAATATAATCTTCGTCCTTTTATAACATTGAACACATTTTCGTACATTTGGAGGGCCAAACAAGATGAACGCTACGTGGCTGAGACATGCGCTGTACTGAGTGTCTCTCTAGTCTATTAAGAAGACATTTCCGTTAACTTGAGTCCTCCATGATCAACATCAGGTTCACTGGTTACAGCCCTAAAATCCTGGGCTCGATTCCTTGCGGTGAACAGAGAACAGCTAGCCTATTATGTAGCTTTGTGCTAAAAACATTAATGTTAAATAGAATGTGTTCATGTTTATTCTGTAGCAAGTTAACATGTATGTAAATCAAGTATATATATATATATATATATATATATATATATATATATTTATTTATTTATTTTTTTGCTTTTCACACAAGTACAATAATTACATGAAATATTATAAGCCTTATATGTATCATCTGCTGATTAAACCTACAGATGACAACAGTGTCATTAAGCAGTTTAACTTTTTGTCTATTAGAATAAGCTAGTGACTATAATTAAAAAAGTTCCAAAAGGTAGGCACTGCAGACCTACAGTGATCACAAGCAAGATGGAATATGTTTATTTCATGTATAAACCAGCTGGTATAATTTTTGACGTTATTTTACCACCACCCCCACGCTAACACCACGGTAAGTCTACAGATTTACAACGCTAAAATCAGATGTTAGATTCCCCTCGGTGTACTCAGCAGATAGCCCGATGTGGCTTGCTATAATAAAACACACACACACAAACACACGTTATTTTAATTAGGTGTGAATTTTTTTAAAGTGTGAACAATCCCTTCCCTTTTAAACAAGATTCTTCCTGTGTTCAGTGCGTAACCTGCTTCATAAAAATTAAACTTTGTACTTGTTTATTTAAGACGCGTTAATTTGTGTAGTATCTCTCTTTACTGTCGAGGCTGTTCCCGTTGGTGTGGCATTGGAATGATACATTTATATCCATACTTTCATATATGTCAAGTATATTGAGATTCTATCCTTCATCAAATTGTGTTCTTCGCAAGTAACGTTTTTATGCAACGCAATGCATTTAAACGTACACTGCAACGTTTTTTTTTTTTTGCTTTTTTTAAACAAAAGCACCACCTTAGATCGTTAACCTAATAAGCGCTTTCGTAGCTCCAAACGTGTAATGGGCCAGCTAAAAATCGTGTGTTTAAACAGTTCACCGATCCTTTATGTTGTTTCATCACGCCGCTGCCCCACAATTTTTATTGTTCAGAAATTTATAGCAAATATTAAGTGAATCCATCGTTTGAGTAATATTGCGTATCTCCTCTCCTCACGTTCTCTTAAATGTAAATTTGATATGCCAACATGTACAATATACTGTAGTGATTTATGTATTGTTTGATATGATATGTAATGATTGTAATTCTGCTTATATGGCTTGTGCTCCTGTTTTTTGCCCTTTTTGATTCTAATACTTGTTTACTCGAGACAACCCAGGGAAACAAAATGATAACTTTGCAGTCCTCTGATTGTACGTCGTACATATTAAAGGCTCTTCTGTAACAGAAATGGCTCTTGGTAACTTTTGACCTTCAGAGAAAACAGCTAATGAACGAAGCAGTATGGCAAAAAAAAAAAAAAAAAAAGGAAAGGAAAGGAAGAGTTATTATTCTATAGAGTTGTCATTTCTATGTGCTTGTCAAACGTATGAGTGTGTTGTGTGTTACATATGAATAATATTCAATTACCTGTTATCGTTAAAAGACAAAACTGCTACTTAAAATCAACTGTTTGAACGTTATCCTTTTCACTGGTGTTTAATTATGGCATTTTGAATACTACCCTTAATCATTTGTATTTTATGTTATAAAGAAAAAGTCATAAACATTTTAAAAGAAAGTATTAAGCTGATGTGTATAAACGAAACAAGAGAGATGTGGCTAAAGTTATAATCAAGAATGTAATCTGACCCAATGTTAGAATGCCAGATTGCTGATTGAAAGACACAAGGTTCGAGCCAGGATATACCGTTGAACCTGATCTTCACTATAGACTATAATTTTGACGTTGCAGTACTGTTAATTGCATTTGTTCTTGTCACTAATTCTAAATTAAGAATGACTATACATGAACGTCACTGTATTTCATTTATATTTAGAACGAAACAGTCCCGGCATAGCCAGGTGGGTTAAGGCATTCGACTTGTAATCTGTGGATCGCGGGTTTGAATCCCTGTCCCACCAAACATGCTCGCACATTTATCCGTAGGAACATTATTTTTTCAATCAACCCCACTATTAGTTGGTAAAAGAAGATTCCAACAGTTGGTGGTGGATGATGATGATAACTGCCTTCTCTCTAGTTTTTCACTGCTAAATTAGGAACGGTTAGTGCAGATAGCCCTGGTGTAGCTCTGCGCGTACTTCCAAACAAACGAAACCAGTTTGAGACCTCTGTAACTTAGCTTCAACGTCACTATGGGAATTGTTGTCTTTTGTCCTATACGTCGCCTAAGGTGCTATTGAAATTGGTGTTACCAAAGACCATGACATTTAAATGAAGGAGTACTTTCTAAAGAAATCTAAGAAAAGATAAAACAGTAGACTGCAGGTTAAAAACTTACTGAGATAACCAAAGAAAAAGTTGCAAATAAAAATAAATGAATGTAAGATTTCATGAAGTAAAATAGTAATTAAAAGAAAAAATAGTTTTTTCTATTAAAATTATTTTAAAAAGATTTCGAATACTACTCTTTTATGGGGATAATAAAAAGATCGTGTAGAAAACGTTTTTGAATCATAATTTTGATGACGAAATTTTAATATCTTGCGATCCTATTTAAGTTTTGTTGCTTTGAAAAATCACTGTTTATGCAATTTTGTAAAAATAGATTTGTATGAGAGAGGTTTGTTCACGTTCCAAAATATAACTTAAATGCAGTGGCGACGTTTACCCATGTTACCACAATCTTTTACATTTTCGAATCACATCCTACTGGTATGAAAATAATTTATCTTTTGACCAGTAACATTAAACTACTATTTGGTTAAGAGCTTTAATATTCTAGGATTAAAATATTTTAACTCGTGTTAATACCCTAGAATTAAAAGTGACCAAAGATTTAGTGATAATAAGGAATGAGAAGATTTAAGAAAACAAAATTGCGTGTTGAAAGAAGAATTGGGAAATAGAAGTAGAAAAGAGTTGATGAAGGCATATGAGGATAGTCCGTATTGATTTCTTGTGTTTTTTGTTACGTGACCTTGGTATCTTTACTGGGCTACCTTGTAAAGCTTTTGTGTGTAAATGGTGGGGAGTACATTAAATAAAAAGTGTTTATTTTTATGTTGTGGGGGAAGGTGTTTAGTAATTCTTTTCGTTTAGTCTTGTGTAAATTGATGCTTGACAAATTTTAAGTTTCAGTAAAATAAAAACCCAATAGCTGATTTCGTATCTTTTTGTGTGTGTTAAATTCATTTTACCCTTTCTGCAGCCAGTGGCACAACACTATGTCTGCGGGCTTATAATGCGAGAAATTTGATTCTGATACCCATTGTTGGCAGAGCACTGATAGTCTGTTGTGTAGCTTTGTATTTAAAGAAAAAAACTGATTATCTAGTTTTAGTGTAGACTTGTTAAAATACACAAAATAACCCGCTAATAAGCTTTGTTCTTACAAATAACTACATCAAATGCATGTTAAGAAAATGACTGGATGTATTCATTTGAATTTTTCAGCATTAATTGCTTTTCATATCATTTATTTTTTATATTAAATGACATTTATTGAAGGGTTTTTTATTGACCCAAACTGCTTTAAAAAATCAAGTTTTGATTATTGCCATCTAGCGGTAAGTCTCTAGGATTACGACGCAAAATTTAGGCTCGATACCCGGGATAGCTAGAGCACAGATAACTTATTATGTAGCTTTGTACTTAGTAACAACTATACCAACCAATGAAATTTTCTAATGCCCTTTAAAGAACTATTTTTAAATGTTAATTTATCTAACCCTACTTATATTCTTATCTATTGAATATTCTTTCACATTACAAACGAAAGACGGTCGTAGCTCAGTAGGTAGCGTACCAGATTGTAAACCCGAAAACAATGGTACATATTCCGATGTCGCAAAATCGCACTTGGCATTTTGGTTCCGTGGGACATTGTAAGAGTGAAGTTAACAATCCCAGTATTCGAGTAAATTAGTCTGTTTAATAGCCACCTTTATCACAGTCTGTTAGTTCAAAATATGGAAGGCTTGTGCAGATGGCTCTTGTTTTAGCGATGAGTGAATATCCGAACCAAACATTGCAGAAATTTCTGAATATGTACCTTTAGACAAAGTTTACAGAATATAAAGTAATTTTGTGTAAATTACTTATGTAATTTATGTTATGTAAAAGAAATCGTACTTTACACTACGAACCTGTATACTTTATGAAATGTAGCGTATTCTGCAGCATTTAAGGCTTTAGCTAAAATTAGCGAGCAGTTTCTTGAATAAAGCTCTGTTAGATAGAGGGAGGCACCGTTGTGCTTTAGGTCTGATATGAGCTATTAGTTAGGGCGCTTAACACGCAATCTCCTAATCATAGTCCAACTTCAATTATCAAACATTGTGGCCACTTGCAGCCGTAGGAAGATTGTAATACGATGGTCAATCACATTATTCGTTGGCAAAAAGTAACTGAAGAGTTGGCAGTGAGTGTTTACTATCTGCCTTTCTTTTGGTCTATCACTTTTCAATTAGGGTCGGGTAGATCAGAAAACTCTCGTGTAGCTTTGCACGAACTCAACAAACAAGCAAGGAAATATATAGTGTTTTAGTTTCGACGGCAGGCTGAAAAAAAATGACATCGTATAGCCTTAATATCTTGTGTATAATGGTAGTGTTCATTGGACAGAAGTTAACTATAGGGTTTATCTCTAGCCTCTGCTATTGATTTTAATGGAGATCGTTCGGTAGAAAAAGTTCGCTGTTCTTAATTTCCTTGTTAAAATGACAGTTGATACACTTATCTGGTTAATCCAGCTGCTCCGGAAACACCGTGAAAACTTTATATGGTCATTAAGTCATATAGTTGGAAACCTTGTAAAAAATAGCAAGAGGAAAACGTTTTTTGTGTGCTAAATTTAAGGAGATATATGCTAGATTATACATTTAACTGACCTTTATTTTTGTAATACTGAATGCTGAATCGCGCTGTTACCGTATTTTACGCCTTGTAAGACGCACTTTTTTCCTTAAAAATACCTTGAAAAATCACCACGTGTCTTCCAAGACAAAAGTGATGAGTTAAGACAAGAGGTCAGCTTAGGTTCTACTCAAATGGCCTCTCATACAGATCGTATTCTCATTAATTGCCAATTACATGTATTTTCAATAGCATAAAACATTCGATTTAACTAATATTGTCGATATACTGTGAAGAATATGACGTATTTGACTGTATTTACTCAGTAGATTGAAAAAGTCAAGGCTCCATCAAGGTGATGGTTGCTGAGTCAAAATATTCTTTTCTTAGAATTGTCTTTCTGAAATTAGGGCGCGTCTTCCACGATGTAGCATCTTACAAGGTGTAAAATACGGTAATTGCGCCAGTTTACTGCCTATTGGCTGACGCCCCTAGTGGCACAGCGGCATGTCTGCGGACTTACACCGCTATAAACCGGGTTTCGATATCCGTGGCTGGCAGAGCACAGATAGTCCATTGTGTAGCTTTGTGCTTATTTCCAAACAAAACCTATTGACTAGTACATGTATATACTTGCATCACCTTGAGTACAACTCTAAAATATTGAACGTTTCAGTTATATGTGATTTAATAACAACTTATTGGGTATTTAAAATGATCCCCCTCCAATCATAATGGGGAGATATTATTTAAAAAAAAAACAACTGACACTGGTGCTACGTGTAACGTTGCATAGTCAGTGATATGTATGCCTACTATCATTCATACAATTGTCGTATTAAACGTAAATATTTTATACAGAATTTTCTCTGCTTTATATTTAATACCGTCATAGTTAAATATATATGTAAAAACGGCTGGTTTGGGTTGAAGAAAATTTTTTTATGCAGAGGAGCGAACAACGTAGTAAAGTATAGACCTGCATACGCATAAAATTACATGATCCATAAGTGTGCGATTCACAAAAATAATTTTAAGAGTAATTTAATAACCATTTTATTATCATTCGTGAAACAAATCATTGAATGAAAGCTGGTACTCGACAAAGCCCAGAACAAGAATGTATTTCAATAAAATTCGTTTTTTTTTCTTCTGTGGATTATCGACCCACCAGTAATTTTTCTGGTGTCCAAGTGGGCAACTCGCCCACGATCTATCTAGCATTGTGCAATAACATTACCTTGATACTGTATGTGACTTCTTTACGGAATCATTAGAATATGAAAAAACGTAAAGTCGTCATACAGAAACTTGAATAAAAGGAGTGTTCACGTGGGGTAGAACCCCAGTGGAGAGTTTATCTTGCCTCCTCCATCTGAGATTTAGTATTTATATGATTTTTATATTTTCCATATATTGTGACTCCTACTGTCTCGAAAATGTTTTTTGTTTGTTTCAAATGGGCGGGGTCATAGAATTAACGTGAACCGAAAGTCTTCAATCAGATGGAACACTCGTAGTGGGTTTAAACATCATATGATCGTTGTAAAGATGACCATAGGGAGTCTGAGCTAGTTTCAGCTTTTGTCTTAATTAAAAAGAATAAAGATACATTTCGTAACGGCAAAAAATAAGTCAATTTATGTTTAATAACATCTCGTCTCGTTTTTCCCCATATAAATAATCTTAGGAGCGCTACAAACTTGAACAATTTTAGAAAAGAAGTTCTTAAGAACAGATAGTTCAGCTTTAGGTAAAAAAGTCAAATGACGCTAAAACTGTGTGTTCTTTATATCAATATAGACATTAGTTATTCTGAGAACTTGAGTAAAAGCGAAGAAAAATATATTGTATCTGCCACACTACATTTGCTGCTATATCAAGTATCGACAAGGGTTTTCCTTCTAATACATACCAATAGGTGTGTGTGTCTGTGTGTAAATGTGTGTTTCGGAGTGGGTATTATCCAAAGAAAAAAATGATGTTTATAATTGAGTCTTATGGTTCTATAAATTATTTTGTGACGATTGTATGTCAATTCAGAGAAGTATTTCGTATTGCCTTTCACTTTTAATTCTATACTTCAGTAAATTTATTAAACTCGTGGTGTGACGTATTTCATCTTGTCTTGTCGTGTCCAGAAGTAACTAACATTTACAACCGCACAGTCGTTTTTGTTAACCAGTGTACCTATTTACTGTTCTTGGACAAAAGTAACGAAGTGTTATATTTTGAACATCATTTCGCAAAAAATATAAATATTATTCTGAATAATAAGAGTTCACCCTTTTTTAGTAAATTTATTTTATACATTTGATTCAGTATATTTGCTTAATTAAGTCAGTGTCAATGAAAACGACTATTGGTGTGTTTTTCTACAATAAGACTAAAGTCGCAACATTTTATAATTTCTAATGCAAAAATTATATATTCAGCTATGTTTGAAGGGACATTTCGAAGTCGCACAGACTGAACTCAGGAACCAGGTTTCTATATGGGTAAACTTAGAGCTTTACTGTGTGGTAGTACAGCTAGGTAATCAAGACAGTGGCAGACCAAAACTAAATCTCAAACTGGCTGGTCTCCACTAAATGCGCTGCCTTCAGTACATCTGTCCACTGTAAATGTTTTTGCCAGTAAAGATTATTTTCACTTTGGTTTTGCATTGAGTGTTCAGAAACGCTTCCTAATAGTTTCTCCTGTTATTTCTGGTTAATATATAGAAGGTATATCAGTGCACCTGAGAATACTACATTATTATCACTATTGTAACTGAAGACTTCACAGGCGCCTAAATTTTGACCTCTGGTGACTTGAAGTATAACATATTTCTGCGTATATCGAAATGATATTTAGTTCCTGGAGATTCACAAAAGATTGTAGGCATTCAAAAATTTTGCGTATCAACAAAGCGCACTATAAAAAAACGTAGATTTTTTTTAATATAACATACGATTCTCCTTTAATCATAATAGCACGACACTTTTCACCTGGTCGTTCAATTTGCATGAGGAACACTTTCCTTTCTTCAAGACAAGGCCAGCAGCCGCCTGGTGTGGTTACCTGTTTGAACTACTAGCGCCATTATACAGTAGTGTTGTCAGTCAGTAGAAATTGAAATTACGTCATATAAGAAACACTTAACATGGCAATCTGTACTGTCGTGACGTCGTTAAAATGTGTGCATGCGATGAATAACAAGAAGAATTATGCAGTTTGTAGGCTACAAAATAGCCTAACACATGAGATTCGGGAGCAATAAATGAAAATATTTGTTACACTTTAATTTTGGTTTTATTTACTCTTGAAATATTACTCTTTCGTGGACCCTGCGGAAGTTCGTGTAGTGTCTTTTAAATGTGTTCATGTGAATTAAAATCAACAGTTTCATTGCAACTGATAGTAGCTATTACGACACGTTTAAACCTCCCATTACAGCCAATCCTGAACAGTCTGTTGAAAATTTACTGTATATAGTCTGAACTAGGGGCAGGAATCCAGATTGAGTTGAAACTTCGACATGACTGTGGAAAGCTTTCCTCCTGCGAGATGAGAACAAAGCCGCTGTTGCAAAATATTATAGTCAGGAGATTGAATATATTTTCAAAGATTATCCAGTAGTAATAATCTCATGGATATGATTTGATACTGTTGTTGCAGTGAGGGAAAAAATTGCATTCGGAAGTTTCAGAGCTTAAGACAAATAAGATAGAAGCAAACACGTACGTAGTATTACATAGTGCTGACAGTAGCCATAATAGCATTACAATAATGGCAAACCTAGACACAGACGCTCATGTTCCCTTTCATCATCACGGTAGTCGAAAAGATAAACACACGGACTTGATAAAAAAAAAAAAAGATGTGTGCCAGTACAACTTTACTCCGAAAAACGAGTTAATAAAAACTGATCATTCTTCCATCAGTGTACATGATCCTGAAATGCGTTATTGTAAATGCTTTTTGTGATCACAGTAAGAAAATTACATGATGAAGAAAGCTGCCAAGTACCAGTCTTTGTCTCAGTTTCGTTTCGAGCCTTAGTAAGATAAGCAGTAGAAGCTGCTCCCTCCTTTATTACGTTTCTGTGAAAAGAAAAACTGTTACTCTTAATTGGTTTCAGTTTCGCCCAAAGCTAGACAAGGGCTATATGCGTTAGCCGTCCCTAATTTAGCAGTGTAAGAGTAGAGGGAAAGCAGTTAGTCATCACCACCCACAGCCAACTCGTGAGCTACTCTTTTACCAACGAATAGTGGGATTGACTGTCACATAATAACCCCTCCACGGCTGAAAGGACGAGCATGTTTGGTGTGACGGGGATTCGAACTTGCGACCCTCGCATTATGAGTCGAGTGCCTTAACCACCTTGTCATGCCGGTTTTTTAATAAATTCAGAATAAACGTGACAAGTTAAAAATAATAATAATTCCAGTGAAGAAACGTCTATCTGCAGAGGAAAGTTTCAAACTTCATGTTCTACGATCTGTCTTCCATCTGAAACCATCTTTGCAGTCTTTGAGGATCTGAACTCAACAGTCTTTGATTACATGAGGGATCACGAAAGAAACCTATAATGGCCAGACTTCATGTCTCTATCAGATGCAAAACTAGAACTGCTAAATGATATTGTATGCTTCTGCCAACCCGGATATTGCCATGTAAACATGCTGCTGTCTGGAACACAACCAAATATACTCACAGGCTTGTAGTTGTTAACCAACTCCAAATGTAGGAGGTAATGATAATAGTCTATTTTGCGCGAACTTGATAACTTACTGCTTTGCAGCCAAACGAGGAATCGAATGGTGATTAATTTAACTGTAAGTGCAAAGCTGACGTATGTGTCATAGAACACATTGAGACGTAAACGCCAACAGAACAAACAACTTCTAACATTTTTTCAATCAAATAAAGGTTTTGTTACAAATGACGTAAAATATTGTTATAGTGTGAAATGCACTGCCAAAAAATAACACTGAAAAACATTACTAAAATATATTAAACATCATCGAAAATGTGGGATTTCAAGTGATTTTTTATAACAAGCGTTTTAAAGGTTTTGCATGGTAATAGATCGTCATAGTTTCCATTGTAACGATTTGCCATGGTATGCCTGACTCTATCATTCACACCCATCGTTTATTTAATTTTTCACGCATCAGCAAACAAATGTGTGAAATCGAAATCGTATTTGATAAATTTACAAAAACTAATTTATTTAGCTAGCGTGTAACAAAGGCACAAGATACAAACAGTTTTCATCGGCTTTACATTATATTGCAAAGGTCATGGGTCACAACTAAAATTAAGACTGCTTTGTGTCCATAACAACAAAGGCTAAATTTGAAGTGGCTGTGCATCCGAAAATGTTCTTTAGACTACGGTCTTTCCATGTAATTGGTTTCATTCTTTGATTAAATAAAAAATATCTAAAGCAGAAACTATATATATATTCACACTTACACACGTGTATTTGCTGGACTATTTGTTGAAAATTCTTGAGGTAACTTTGTAGCGCACCTTTTGAAGTGGAACCTTGACATGTAAAGAATGCCTTATCTCATCTTGCCATCACATCGAAGAATATTTTCATGACTCTTCCTAGTCGTCGTGGCCTACGGATTAATTGATAAAGGTAGACAAGTCAGGTTTCAGGGTAATTGACTCTGAATCTTTAGGACTTCATTTGCAGTGGTATATTGCTCGAAAGTAATGACGATATTGTAGCTGTGTTGCATAATATAGCTGAACAGTAATTACTATACTTTAGATGTGTTGCATTATGTTATAACTGTACTGTAACTACGATGCTATAGTTGTCCTATGTGTTAACCAAAAATATTACTTTTCGAAGTATGAAACATTTCAATAATATTCTATTTGGTAATATCTGAGTCTGCTTACGTAAATAGTCTGCAAATGGAAAGAGTGTTATTAAAGTTCTTCTATAACTGCAGTTATTGGCTGCTAACGACGAAGATTTTATCTTTTAGCTGGCACTCGTGACACCATTTTTCGATGTTATACGTCATATTACTTAATTTCTCACGTATGCTTGCTTAAATTAACGTTTTAACTATAATATCGAGACGGATGGTATGGGTATTAAAACTTTAATTAAAATAAAGTTTTAATACCCATACCAACCGTCTTGAGAATTCATTTTTACTTCTAGTGAGTTTTTCGTCATTACGTTTTAACTATATCTTTTGAATGCTGTTATCCAACCAATTTGATAAGCATTAATAATGAGCCATCTACACTGAACAGCGTCTGGTTCCGTAATTGTTGGTCCATTGTTTTGTTGATGACATTTATAAACTTTCTTCAAGTCAATCCCAAAGGGATTCCTGCGGATCCAACTTTGTAATATACTGAGTAGTAATTGTAAGACAAAACTAATTGTGATAAAAAAACAACATTTTAAAGTTATTTTTGTCTTAGTGTGAGATATATATGTCAAAACACGTGACTGTTTCGTGTCAAAGATAATGACTACCATTATGCACCACAGTAAATCTGTGTATATATATTCAAGCACCTTTTTCAGGAAAAAAGGAAAACGTAGGAATGATAAACTTGTTTATACGGAAAACATACCAGTTTCGATGAACCTTGGGTAAAAGAAAGTAATGATGAAATGTTGAACTGCTTATATTTAACTGTTGTTAAAACTGTAGACTAAATGTTTCATGCCAGTCTAATACATTGTATTATGCATACTAAGTTGTGTGTGTTCATGTAAGATGACAATATTGTAATGATACAAGAAGCTGTAATTTTCATTCTGTAATCAACCTCTACATGTTGAGAAAGAATGACCTATTTCTACATAAACTGTTTCTGCATTATGGGAACTTATTTACGTACCAGTCTGTAATAAGTACAAACTTGAACTACATATATTTTTCGGGTCTCTGGAGAATTTGTGATTAGGATTTCGAGAAATGGAAGTAAACGTAAGCGGTGTTATACATAATATATGACTGAGGTGGGTATCAGTTGTGAATCTGCGTAAAACACAGAAAAGTTTACAAATACAGTATTTCCTTAGGTATTTCTTTAGCCATGAATGAGCAGCCCAGAAGACGGCTCCGAGGTTTTTGCTGTTTTCAAGTATAAACTTTTAGACCATAACTCCGTCATCTCTTGACCCATTTGAGATTAATTGCAGTTTTGGACACAGGAGATCAAACCCCTTTGATTGATACATTTGGCCACGCCCAAGGTCTCATATTTTGGTTTGCTTTGATCGTGCCTAAAAGAATTTCAGTTTGAGAGTACGCTGTTAAAGATACACGAGTAATAAAATCGAATTTCATATACGCGAGCTCCACGTTTGGTATTGCTGGCGCACAAAAATATAGCTAATAAAAGGGGGAAAATTTTCATAAATTAGTTTACTTTTATCTTGCCTAAAAGAATTTCAACTGCCGTGGTTATTCAGGATTCCCTTTATTGTTGATTATGATTTTGTCATCCGTTGCTGAACACATTTCAAGTTTATGTTTCACTTGTTTCTGTGATTTATAAACGCGATATTTAAAAACGAAGTCAATATTTGTGACACGTATGTATATGACTGAAACTAAAAATAAATAATTATCACTATATAAATTATAAGTTAGGCTTCATCCGTGATGACGAGAAAACTCACTCTTCTGAGAGAAAATTATATATGCGATAAACGGCTGGTATGGGTAGAGAAAGCATTATGTAGAGGAACGAACAACGTTTCGACCTTCTTCGGTCATCTCTTATCAAGTCCGTCTAAAATGCTGGCCTCCTCTGACGATTCGCTTCTCTACATAGTGCTTTCTTTACCCATACCAGCCATTTTTTGCATATATAGTTAGCTTTCAGTTGAAATACTGTTTATAATTTTAGTTTGTTAGTTAAGAAAGGGCGTAGCATGGCTAGGTGGTGACAGTGTTTGATTGGTAATCTGAGGATCGTTAGTTGGAATTCCCGTCACTCCAAACATGCTCGCCCTTTTAAATATGGGGACGTAATAATGTGACGGTTAATCCCACTATTCGTTGGTAAAAGAGTAGCCCAAGAGTTGGCGGTGAGTGGTGATGAGTAGCTGCCTTCCCTCTAGTCTTGCTCTGCTAAATTAGGAACGGCCAGCGCAGATAGGACTCGTGTAGCCGTGAGCGAAATTTCAAAACAAACAAACAAACAGTTTAAGAAAGAATATTAACTTATAGTTTTATTTTTCTAATAGATTGATTGATTGGCTTGTGGAATGAGTTGGCATCGACAGTAGAGGAGGCCAGCATATTAGACGGGTTTAATAAGATATTTTTTTTCCTGAAAATGAAAGTGTAGGTTTAAGTTTTTACTTTTCTCGAGGAAAGCTTCAAAGGACCAAAGAGTCCGTTATTGTTGTATGGTATTTTGTATCATGTTAAAGTACATTAAGTATGTTACTTGTACTGGTTTCATTAAATATAGTGGAAAATATCTAATATATCAGACCTTATGTAATTCACGTAGGATGGTAATCTTTTCTTGAACGAAAAGAATTTCACATACTGGTCTTCAAAATAATTTAAGAAATGATTAATAAAATTCCTAGATTGGTGCTCCTATAAACTGTATTATTTAAGTGTTCATATAATAATATTTCTACATGTAACTATCTAATAATATAGACGAACAAAACGGTTTTGAAAGCATTGTAAATGTTGAAATTTTCTTATTTCGGTCACTCATTATTGGTTTATTGCAAATTTAAACCAAATGACAACAACGTGGAAAAAATTCATATTAATTTATTTGACTGCTTTAAAACTCTGGTAATCTTTGTGAAGCCAAGCACAGGATTGTTTGTGCTTTTAACAGAAACTATTATCCTGGTAACAAAGCTGATTGCCTTACTTACGCCTAAGATTCTGTGACATCTATGGACATTTAGATGTGCAGACTTTACACATAAAGACCATACCCAATATGCAGAATTTTCCACCACCACCCCGCATAACGCCTGATTATTGTCTTTCAGATGTAGTATATGATGCAAGACAATTGTGTTCTCTCCAGAACTGCAAGTTTCTAATTTGTAACTTTATAATGCGACTTTCATTCATAAAATGTACAATCAATCATATTGATTCCAGTTTTGATAAATTTATATCAAGTGAAACCGTGCTGGACAAATGAGAGCTGAGGATGATGTCTAATTTGTATGTTTCAGCTATTTTGAACTACGAATATTCATAGAAAGCGCCCTATACAGAATTCATACATGCTCTCTGATTACGACCCACGGTAGTGGTTCATAATAGGGATATCCCATTTGTTATTTATTATTTAGTAGTATTTTGCCTGCTTACAGCAAAAGTGACTGTGAGTATTGTAATAAAATCTGGGCAGTATTACTAAACGCAACATTGTGCATTGTAAATTTATTTCACGACTTAGCAAATAATAGCAGCTGTATAACTGTTAAAATTCAATCGTTTTAATGTAGTCTGTAGTAATATGGAGCCTCAACATGTACCACATGCATACATATATAGCTGCGTACCGGTCATGGATGTGATTTAATGTGTATGAGACAGGCATGACGTATTTTTCGTAGCGATAATTAAGTTATTATTGCAACTGTATTGATGTCTAGTATGATTTATGTTTTATAGGATTCCTGCCCATTCAGACAAGACATTGCTTGCAGGATCACTTTTTTTTTTATCATTAATGTCACCGAAATCGTTCGTAAATATTCCAACTTTTATACTTGAGTCAAAATAGGGATTTGTATCTTGCCGAATTTATATTAACACTGTCTTAATCCTTAAATTTATTTATTTACTTTTCTTGTAATTGCTTTTTCTCTTTAAGCTACCTGTCTCGTTTCAGTAATTTTTAAGATCCCTGTTCCCCTTCTTTGAATTAACAATAATTAATCATCTTGCATATATAGAAGCTAAGATTTTCAGAGAATTGTGTTTCACAATAAAATTGAAGAACATACTTGTGTTTTATGGTAAGATTCAGATGTTTTTATGTTGTGCTTTCTACCGATAGGAATTTTAGACATCTTCAAAGAAACTGCCGTTATTCTGTCTGTTTGGTTGTAAAAATTACCTTTACAAGTTTAAAAACGTGTACAAGTTGAACAGTGATTATTTTGGAAAGTATATACAGTTCTTAACATCTACGCTATCTTTATGTAAAATATACTTCTGATATCATGCTTTTTCTACGCTGGAAATTCAAATCGATTGTGAGAGAAAGCAGACGATCATTAATTCATCGTCTGTTTTATTACCAATTTTTGTGAACATATCGGGTTTTTTTCTTTTCACCGAGTACAACTGTCTGTGAGTTGGGAGAATGTTTCTGATATATGTATTAGTCATAACGAATAAAAATGTGCTAATTTACACGTATTCTGTTTGTTTTTTCGGACATTTCCTCTATTCTTGTGACATGGTTTTATATTTTTACACTGTTAGTTACTATGGCATCCTCAAGGGTCGCCATAGTCACGCAATCTAGTTCTTAGCTTAAGAAGTTTTGACGTCACTTGAAGATATATGTTAGATACCAGGAAATTTTTGCGAGGTTAGGGTAATCAACTGCGCCTACCAGTACATGATTGTCTTCTGCATTAGATATATTGAGTCTACCAACTTATAGTGGATGGTTCTTTACATCATACTGCCTGCTGTTTTTGTTGGTTTTTTTTCTAGTCCTCGATTAGAAACTCTGTCGTGTTTCTGAAATTTTATTGTACACATTTAAAGGAATTAACTGCATTCTGTTTTAGTTCTGAACTTTTGTTCATGCAAAGAAATAACTGAGCACGCTTTACTTGTCATACAAATGTATGTGCGCACTTTCAACTCAGAATAACATGGGTTCCTTTTGATCTTGTTATATGGCCCATCCAACTCGTTCTGCAAACCGAATTCCCACAGTGTACATAGATATTGACACTCACCAGACGAAGATGATATTAAAACGTTATTAATTATGCGAATATTTTAAAAGATATTAAAATCTGATAGAATTGTGAAAAATTGACTCCTGATTTGTACGTAACATCATTAAAGTACATCAACATGAATGCAAGTTACACTTGAAACAAAACTTTAATATGGCGTTGCTGAAACTAGAAAAATGATTTTTTGTTTATGTACAACTATTTTGATAACGTATTTTTTGTGCCGTTGTCACTGGGGTTCGGGATTTGTTTTAATTCTTATTAAGAAATTTAAAATGTCCAACAGTTAAATACCGGACACTATTGTAAATGTTATTATTGTTCTACAGCTTCTAATTATTACACACTTCAAGTACATCATTAATGGAAAGTTTACACTACGAACGTTTATTCATAGAAAACCGTTTTGTATTAACTTCTAATTGCTTTTGAGCTGGAACATCAGTGATAAAGTGACTTTTGTAAGATATCTTTAGTTATTACCTAATAAAGTGTTGTTTTAATTTTTGTAATTAAAGGGCTGTTGGAAGTAAGTTAACCGTGTACTGACACAAAGTGATTTTTATATTCACAATAATGTTCTCTTAGCGATTGTTAAATAATACAAAGAATTATTTAAACCTGCGATTATTTGGTTCTTGCTTCTAACTTTTCCTGCTCTGTGTTTTCTGTTTTACGTGCCTTTTTTTTTTTCTCGTAGGAATAAATTCTTTGCATTATTACCAATGTAACCAGCGATTGAAACAATGTAACTTCGATAAACTTTCGGCACCTTTTCACTCCAAAATTGTCATATTTCAAGTTGCTCATTTGGAACTTATTTGATGTCTTTTTCTTTTTATTATTCGTGGATTAGTACAAATAAGTTCGTTCTTCTTGCATGTAGTTGTATGATATAAAAATGTTTAGGGTAATTAAAAACTTCGCACAAGAAAAATGAAATATGAGCACGGATTTAAAGAGAAACAAATTCCCTCTCAGTACATGAGGTAAAAGACACACATCAGAAATAACGTTTACTTAAGGTATAGGTACAGCTTGGAATATTTACACAGATAATGTTGTAAAGTGAGAATCTTAAGCTGTATGTCAAATAAAAACACGAAGTGAACACGTGTAGAGGACACATTTACATTTATTATTGCTGCCGTGATAGTCTCACTTTTTATCGTGTATTTAGGTTTGTCATTTTTGATAAACAGAAATGTTCAAACATCTTTTATCCATTGATTTTGCCACATCACACGGATTGGACAGATTCAGCAATAATGGTATTAAATGATATATATATATATATATATATATGTGTGTGTGTGTGTTACGATATACGTTTCCTTCCATATCTATTCATCTGGTAAATTTTATATTTTTGTTTGTAGTTAAGTTCAAAGTTGCATAGTGGACTATCTGTAATCTGCCTACCACAGGTATCGAAACCCGCTTTATAGCGTTGTAAGTCTGCATACATACCGCTGTGCCACAAGGATGCATTGTATTTTTAATGATATTATTAACCGCATAATTTGAGGTTTGGACTGCACCCAGAAATAGTTTCTGTTTAATAACACTATGTAACAAACTTTTTACTTTTTCTTGTTCCTGGGCAGAAAATGTTATTTTCCAATTGCTTATGCCTAAAGTAAATGAAAAAGACGTATTTTTATCTTCAAACTTTGCTTTTGTGACCTGGGTAATGAAAATTTCAAATTTACCCATTTTCCAGAACATTCCAGGTAGATTTAGTGCTGAGTAGCTGGTAGAGAATTTTCAAGAACCTTTTAGAATCTTCTAGAAATTTCCATAGTAATATATATATACAGAGGCTTACCACTTCAGTTTAGTTCTAGCTGCCTAAGTGAACACATAGACCTATCTGATTTTATCAGAGATGGCATCAAGAAGCTGCAAGCATTTTTCAGACACATCCAGAAGCATCAAAGCTGTGCTGCTCCATAACGGAAATAAGAATCCATTTCTTCCCCTGGCTCATTCGGTGCACCTCAAAGAGGAATACAACAGCGTCAAGACCTTGCTAGAAGCCTTGAAATATGATGAGTATGGCTGGGGAGGTTATCGGAGACTTCAAAATGGTGGCATTCCTGATGGGTCTAGAAGGAGGCTTTACCAAATTTCTCTGTTATCTTTGCCTTTGGGACAGCAGGGATACTGCAGCGCACTACAACAGGAAGCACTAACCACAACGGACCGAATTCTCTGTGGAGGGGCATCAAGTGTGAGCCACTGGTGGACCTCCAGAAGGTGTTGTTCCTACCATTGCACATGAAATTGGATCTTATGAAACAATTTGTCACAGCTCTTGATAAGTTGTCTGCAGCCTTCAAGTACTTTCTAGACTTCTTCCCTAAGCTGTCTGAGGCAAAGGTCAAAGCTGGTGTCTTTGTCGGACCACAAATAAAGAATATTCTGGAGGCCACAGAACTCCTCAAGAAGCTGAGTAGGAAGGGTAAAAGAGCTTGGGGCAGCTTTGTCGCAGTGGTTCGGGGCTTCTTGGGCAATCTCAGGGTCGAAAATTATGTGAAACTGGTTGAGGCTCTGGTGAAGAACTACGACAAAATGAGCTGCAGGATGTCCCTGAAAGTCCATATCCTTGACGGTCATCTTGATAAATTGAAGGAGAAGATGGGAGCATACTTAGAGGAGCAAGGCGAGCACTTCCATTAAAATATACTGGATTCTGAATGCCGCTACGAAGGAGCGTATAACGAAAACATGATGAGAGACTATATTCAGAGGCTGATACGTAAAAGTGATTTATATTAAAGTCGCAAATCTCGAAAAACTACTTACTTCTAAACGTTTTTTGTATAACTTTAGTATAAATACATGTAAATCTTGATTCATATGTTGTTTTATTCAGACCTTATGTAAATGAAAATGTGCAAATTTTCGCGTTTATACATACAAAATAGGTTAATTTCTAAATTTCATTATCCAGGTTACAAAAGCAAAGTTTGAAGAGAATAATGGCCATTTTCTTTTCTTTTACAACATAAGCAATTAAGAAATAACACATACTATCCGAGAACAAAATTTGTGTTACATAGTGCAATCTGCAACACAAATTTTCAAGCAATTCTTTGATAAATTACTTGCTTCTAAGTTATCTTGCTGTTGAAGTTTAAATTACACAAATCTAATTGTGTCACTCACCATGTAGAAATGGGAAAGAATAATAATTTTGGCATAGTATCCTGTACCACACGCAATTCATTTCCAATTTGGCAATGTTGGATATATTGAGTTGAATAAAAGAGTACCTTATATCTCCACCTGCCCTCCCTGTATCTCTGTGAGACAGCATTAATATTTGTTTATCAAGAAGCACATCTTTGAGAAGGCTGTTTTTATTGAGCCTTCCAGGATGGTGTAGAATCATAAGGTTGAATTAACAGGAAGCCATTTTTTAAATAACTGAATCTACGAATTTCCATGACTTGAATGTAACCAACGTAGCGATTAGTGTTTGGGATTAAAAATCCAAAACTATCGCGTTTTAGCCATCATCCCACCAAACGCACTTCACATTTTCAGTCATATTGGTGTTTTAGAAAAGTGAGAGTCAATCCCACTATTCGCTTAAAAGAATAGTTGCCTCAGATGGCGGATGCTGTTAACTGATTACTGTCCCTATAATCCACAGTTCCAAAATAGGGTTTTTCTGACCTGACCTCCATATAGTGTATTATATTCACAAAGGGAGACAAACAAACAAACAAATAAATTCTCATGAAAATTGAAATAGGTATATAAGCAATGTAAGTGTATACATTTAAATTGATAAATGTTCGTACTGGGACTTCAGAATAGTAGATCAGAGGGATTTTATGACGTACAAAGTATATCCATATTTTTATATATATTTTTTGACGAGTTAAGGTTTGATTTGATTGAGAGACGATCATGAACTAATCAGATGCTTGTCGGTTACAGAATCATAAAATTTCGCACAAATTTATATCTGGAACAGCATAAAATTATTTTTGTTAAATAATTGTTTCAAAATCGTTTATATATGGACGTCTTATTTTTATGTGCATTTTTTGTTGAATTCGACTGTTTGTTTTGTTTTTTTCTTAAGTATCACGTATTTCATGATTCTGTTAAATCTTCCCAGATTAACTCACTGGCATTTCATTGCAATTCATATAGCTTTTCCTTTGTGTTTTAATTGTGTGTTATCCTTACGTTAGATTCGTTGTGATCTCCGACCACTTGGATCTATTCAGCTCTGGGTGTTGGGTTTCTTGATGCTTACGTACGTCATAATGGCGTAATTAATTTAAAATATCCACTTTTCCTTAACGGATTATGATAGTTACACCATTAACTGCAGTATAATTCCATCATAAAATACTATTAAAAAAGCAAATGTGTCGATTTTTTTTCTTTACTCAAACAGAAGAGGCTGTTCTTTAAAAGCACTTGAGCTTTTGAATTGCTTTGTAGACTTTCTTAAAGCACTCGTTCTTTTTTCCAGTCGTGAAGTGACATTTATCGTTTTTGTTAATTCATTTTCATAGTATAGGGTATTCTGAACGTTGTTTAGTGGTACACTTAAAACAATTGCACTACATGTTTTCTTATCACTAATAATAAGATATTTACGCATCGTTTCCGAGCAACTTCTCTCTCCCACTTTTGATGGAATTAGCTGATGTCTACTTGACTGTACTTTTGGCAAAGTTATGTAAAAACCACTCGTATCTCTCTAAAGTGTATTTTACTGTGTTAATACGTAAGCATACAACTTGTATATAGCTGTTAATCCTGTTCCTTTTCAAAAGTAATGAATTAAAGTAATAAATGCCATTTTCCACGCAGATTTAAACATACAGGATTTTACAAATTAGACTTCGTTGTTATTTTCCTTCTTAGACGTTTATATATATATATATATATATATTTAATGTGTTTTCCAAATATTTGTGTTGAAACTGGAAAGATATGTACTGGTATGTCTTTCCTTCCGATCAGTTTTCAGCGTAGTTTTTATCTCTGGCTGGTAGGTGCAGTGTGTCTATCGATCGTTCAGTGTGCAATCTTACACACACACATATATGGCATGGTATGTTATTGGCTAGATGAATATATATATATATATATATATTGTCTGTGATCTGAAATAAAAGGCTGGTGGTTTTATCAAGTACTTCTTCACGTGATCTACTTAACCAAAAAAGATTCGCTGTCGTCATCCCAAGATTGATGATTTGGACAATACTGTGAACTTCTTTTAGCGTGTATGTTTACGATCTACGGTACACAGATTGATGTAAATATCAGATCGACCATAATACACTTTAACAAATATTAAAGCTTATGACGTATTTTAAGTACTCTTGTACTTGGATTCAAATAAGTTATTGTGTTTCTTGAAGCTGTTTATATCTAATGACTTGATTGTATTGTGCAAGTTTATGCCAATATTATCAAATAAACAACTGTAGCGAGTTGGCTTCTGTTTTTTTTAATATGAAACAGAAAAGGTTTTATAGAAGTTCGTGTAGTTGGCAATTTGAGTTTCATGTTTGTTATATGCTTCAAGTAAACAGTGATTTGTGCTTCTATAATAATGCAGTTATAAGTATCTTGTTATTGTAAGTTTGTTTTGAGCGATAAAGCAAGTTGTTGACATTAATTTTCATGACCTGGCTGTTTTTGTAAATATATGGTTTCTTTAGATAGTAATCTGTACTTCCAAAGTAATTCCAGTTAAATGTTTATAATTATGAATTTGTATTGAATCATGAAGCAGAAGGGGTGTTGTGCTTATATAGTTCTTGGAATTTAAATACCATGACATGGCCCGGCATGGCAAGGTGGGTTAAGGCGTTCGACTCGTAATGTGAAGGTCGCGGGTTCGAATCCCCGTCGCATCAAATATTTTCGCCCTTTCAGCCATAGGGGCGTTATAATGTGACAGTCAATCCCATTATTTGTTGGTAAAAGAGTGGCCCACGAGTTGGTGGTGGGTGGTGATGGCTAGCTGCCTTCCCCTAGTCTTACACTACTAAATTAGAGACGGCTAGCGCAGATAGCTCTCGTGTAGCTTTGCGCGAAATTAAAAAAAAAAAAAAACATGACCTGCTTGTTTGTGTAATTTTATGTTGTACTGTAAAGTAGACAGTAGATTATATTTATTCTTTTATATTTCTAGTGTCTAGGCTTAGTATCCTATATATGAACGTTAGTCAGATAAAATTTAATTCATACTTATTTGTCCACATACAGGTTGCATCTCTTCATCCTCCTCTGCATATTCCATAGATATGTATACACACACTTTGTATAAATACATATCTACAGTGTATAAGTCACAGTGAACAATTAAATTGTATCTGCTCCATGGAAATTACCATTGGAGTAAGGGCCAGAAAAATGCATTGACTGAAATCATCTAACCTCAAAGTAGCCAGTCCTAGTTGCCCCCTCTGGTATGCGTAATGCATTGCAAATCACTATTTACGATACTTAATATTACATCATAACGGTGTAGGGCAGATGGTAAAAGGTAGAAGTTTGGTAGACTGTGCACCTGTAAGGCATTACTGAAGGTGTAATAAAAAATGTTTATAAGTACCTTGGACACTGGCTATAAACTCCTTTTTGTTATTTATTGTATCTAAGAGATTTGTGTGTTAGGCTGCAAATTGAATGGACTAAAGTTCAAGCCATGATGCTATTGAACATGCTTTGTACTTTTATGTGTGGATACATTGTAAAGTAAATAATTAAACACATTATTTGGTTCAAAACTTCAGATGAGAAAAATTATGGAGGTAGGTGTTTAGGCTACCTTCTTTCCTTCAGATTGAGAAGTTTAAAATTAGAGGCAGCTGTACCTGTTTGTTTGTTGCTAGACACTTAGCTGCATAATGTTTTATTTCTGTTTCACTCACTATGGGCATTTTAGCGTAATAAACCCTGTGGTTTACTGCTGAGCCTCTAGCCAGTAGAGGAAGAAATCTGTACTTGAACCCTGTGAGTCTGACATTGCTGTATAACCAGTGTATTACATAAGGTAACATTCAAGCTGAAAATTTCAATTCCAGTTATTATTTGTTCTATAAGTGATAAGAAACTGTGTTTTTCCACTTATATTGTATGTTTTAGTTGCAGGAGAAACCTTTTAGACATTAAGGAAGTGTTTATTTGTTTGAAATAAACAAATCATATTCTTTTTTCAGTTATCAAACATTGTAAGCATAGTTCAGTCAAGTGCTGTCTTATTTTTAATAGTCCATGAGTCCATTTTAGGCCCCCTGCTTTGTTGCAACTCCTTCACAAATCTTACATATGTTCCATTCTCTGCATGTGAATATTATATATTGGCTTCATTTAGTTTGTGGCATAAGCAAAGGCTGGGACATACATTGTATTTTTTGCATTAACTCGTATTTTTAAAACAACACCTGAGAATGGTATCTTATTAGATAGATAATTCTTAGATAACCTTTATACTTATTTTAGCTGTACTTTCTAACTTGTAACATATGTATGAAGAGAGTTGTCTTTTATATATTTGGAGTTTCAAGGCATTTATCTTTAATGTGATTTGTGTTTATTCTTGGAATTAAAGTTCCTTAACTTCAACAGTTCCAAGCCTATAAAATAAACATTGTTGGATACCCATAGTAATTATTGACTTAACCCTTAAATGGCACCCATCATCAATTGATGCTGCTACCTACAACATTCCCACTGTTTAAGGGTTAAAAACTTACCTTTAATAGATCTCTTTTTCTAATGCATACAGATATGCATTGCTGTATTATTTCTTTATAATAATGTAATTTTAACAGAATCTATTGTCTTAGCTATCTTGTTAACTTTCACTAAAATGTAATTAGTTTAATCATGAAGTGTTTTTAGATCCATACATAAGTAAAGTTCTGCATACATGAAAAAGTATATGCACAGCAGTATTGCATATACTATGACATAATAAACAATTTTAGATTCAAAATTTTCTAAAATATAGGGCTAGATAGATTGATGGTGTTCTCACACCTTCAAGATCATGTGTATGGTTGAAAAAGGTCTTGTTCAGAAGGGCTTAAAATATGAATGTAATGAGAAACAGTGTATGAGTAAAGTAAAAGTAATAGTTACCACACATGTTTATTACCATGGCGTGTGGACAACTTTATGTTGCAGCAATAAAAGACTTGTTGCTTTACACTGTGTTTGTTGTAACAAGTTAAGACTTTGTCCTTCATGTATGTGTACACTTAATGATTTGCTTGTTGGTGGTTGATTTTTTAAAAAAATATATATATCTGTTTGTGGGAAAGCTTTGTTGCAGTATTAAATTGTTTATAACAATAATATGTTGGATACTTCATTTTTTGTCTTTGACCAAATTCATCATTTCTTTTTCATTTGAAGAATGTAATTACAACAGCCTTTCAGAAGAGAATTTTACTGAAAAATGTGTTTTGATATTTTATTCCATATGGGCTGCCAGTTTCATGTTGCCATCATTAAGAGTCAAGTCAGTCATTGTTTAAACTTGTCTCTTTTATCCTACAGTTTCTGTAAAATTTATTAGTGGAAATAGAGAATGCCTATATAAACGATAAATAACATAATAATTACCATTAATTTTATTTATAAATTTTATTGTACTTTTGTCCCTTGTGTTTTCCTCCTCATCGTTTTTAGTTTTATGTATTATAGAGGATATTGGAGTTAAAAAACAAACCCATTCTATATGTAAAATGATCTCAGCTTCAAAAAAAATAGTTTATTTAATCAACATTTTAATTTCATAAAAGAATTTTGAAACTTATTTTAAGTTATGAAATGTAAAACAATTTGCACCAAAAAATATTAAGGTCTGGTTGGTTGTTCTGTTTTGTTGGCACTCAAAATGAATGAAATATTTTATTTAGTAGTGTACATATTAATGATATTCCACTTTACACAATGCAATAAATAGTTAAACAAGAAATATTGTAAGACAACAATGTAATTGGTTTCAAAATATCTCAAACTAATCAGAAATTTCAGTACATAAAGGTTTATTGGATAATTTACAATGACTTTTGATATTTGACTCAATGTTTTAGCATTATAAAGAATTTTGAAAGCTGATCTAACTTGCAATCATATCAAATCAGTTAAGAGTTGGCTCATATGCACTTTGTTACTTATTAAGCTAAGGACTGAGTATCTGGCCCTGTATGTGTGTTTTTTCTTATGAGCTTATTATTACAAAAATTGGTAATAATTTAGATCCTACATAACTGATGTATTTCTGTAGATACCTTTTAGAGAGCCATATTTTTGAAATTTTAATTTACCAACACTCTTATCCCTTCACTTTATTGAAAGGTAATTGAAATTTGAACTTGTAGTATGCATTAGATTTGCATATACTAAATATTTTAGAACGATGGAGAAAATTCTAAATAATTCTGTAAGCTCTAGATCATTGTGAAATATTTTAGCATATTTATGTGGAATATACTAGAATATTCCACATTACTCAGAATATTCAAGAGCATTCAATTTATAAATAATCCGCGCTGTCACATTTTATTTCGGGAATATTCTGCATGACGGAATAGTAGTTTTTCGAATTTCTACAAACAGTTTCAAGTCGGACAACTTGGATCCCCTGCTGGTACAGCAATAAGCCTAGAGATTTACAACGCTGAAATCAGGGGTTTGATTCCCCTCAGTGGACTCAGCAGATAGTCCAATGTGGCTTTGCTATAAGAAAACACACACAGACAAGTTGGAAATGATTATCAAGAAATATTTGAGCTAGCCATAATCTTTCCTCATGTCCTCTCTTTTCATAAGTTGCAGTTTATAGCACCTGGAGCACTGCAATGTGCACATTGGATTGCTAGGCAAAATTTGGATGTTAATTGGACAGATCTAGCTCACTGTTTGTGAGAAAAGAGGATTCCATTACTGTTCATTTTTGATGTTCTAGTTGGTCTTACAGTATATTTCATTGCTCTTGATGCTATTTCTACATTTTTCAATGATCTTAACTTCCTGCAATGTTTTGTTAAGTATAGGAAGATGAATTGTGCTATTTCAAAATCTCCCTTTTGAATTAACCTCCAAGGTGCATGCAGCTGAATATCGGTGAGCTTGAGGACGTGGCAATTAAAGATTCATCACAAAGAGCACAAAGTCTTGCATTGAGTTGGAATTTTGTTATTTTTAGTTTATACATTTATTATATTTACAACACCCTTATTGAATATTCAGAAAGAAGTGACTACAATTATGGATTAAATCAGATGTAATACCATATTACCTAATAAGAACTAGTAACTGTAAGTGTCAAGAACAATTTAAACGTCTTCACAACCCGCTAGATGGCGCTACAATACATTATAAGGTATATTTTTACTTTAGGTAAAAAAGTACTAAACCTTTTTTGGTCAAAATTTTATAAGTACTTTAAAAGAAACTTGTACCTTATTGCATTTATCCTACACCATAAAAGTTATTACTTTTGCTGTCACATTTAATAAATTGCAGGCTCAGACGTCTGATTAACCTATATATGTGGTTTAAAATATATGAATTTTGACATATATTTTTTTGTTTTTTTTGTACTTTGGAACTGAATAAGGGGATAAAAGCTTTAGAATCTTTAACCTGAAATTTTACTAAAAAATATAGACAACTCTAATACCTATGTAAAATATTCACATCTATATTGTGTAACTAGCCACTGGTTGAAATATTTCAGCTTGTAAAAAATAATAGTTATATTACATAAAATGTACCGTTAGTGTAGAAAACTTAATTGCATATTTCTATTATTTAGTTTGTATATAAGGGCATTGATAGACATTTGTAAGAACTTGGTAATATGAATTGGTAATATGAATTGGTAATATGAAAACAGTAAAATTACTTTTAAACTGTCACAACTGTGTGTGTGTGTGTGTGTTTTGTGTATATACATAAAATACACAGTTAATTAACTGCAAATAAGGACTTGAAGTAAAGGATCAAACCTTGTATTATCTTTATTGCTCTATTGACAAATAACACTACAAAAACAAATTGTCTAAAAGAAAATTAACATTTAAAGTTGTGTTTGAAGTATGACACTAAATAGATGCTTTGTGTTTTTAAAATAAAAACCATTCTACATTTTACACACCCATAAAACAGAACTTAATCATTTGTGAGATATTCAGAAGAGTGATTCAGCAGTTACATATACTAATTTATGCTACAATCAAATTTTAGCATATATTTATGAACCTTCGTTTTCTATGATAATTGTTAAGTAAAATGTTTCATCTTATTTTCCATAGTACCTAGCATTAGTGGCTCACTAGTAAGCCTGAGTGCTTATAACAATGAAAATTGGGGATTGATTCCTGTTAATGAAATGGTGCAGGTAGTGTATTGTGCAGCTTGGCACTTAAATAGATCTTTCTTATAGTAGGAGTGAGAATGTATTTATCTAAGTTGGTTATTGTTATTGACCTGAATGATTCACATTTATTCAGATTTTGTACCAGTGCTAAGAAAGAAGTGGTTTTCAAAAGAATGAATTTCTCAGTGTTCTGGCTTATTTACAGTTTTAGAAGAAAATGCAAGAGAGAGACCTTTAACATGATGTTCATCAAAACTACACCATTTATCAGCAACATTTTTGTTTTCTAGAAATGTTATTAAGTATTTAAGAAATAATAACTTTACTGTGTGAGAGTTTTACCTGGCCACAACATTTTTCTGTTTTTTCATGAATTGACTTCCTTGTTTGGTGTCATACATCAACTACTGTGATAATTTTAGATAGTTTTAACATAGTAAATTATTATATATGCTCAGTGAATTATCAGAATAACTTCGCACAGATAGCCCACCATGTAGCTTTACATTTAATAACAAACAGAACAATCTTATTAAGTATCATCAAATCTCTTATGTACCTACTGCAGTGTATTTTGTCTAATGTTAAGCATTGCAAGAAAAGTGTTCCTTTGGGTAGATCCCCAGTAGCACAGCAGTGTGTCTGTGGACTAATACTCCTAGAAACTGGGTTTCCATACCTGTGACAGGCAGAGCACAGACAATCCTTTGTATAGTTTGGAGCTTATTGACAAATAAGAAACAACATATTTTGGGTACTCCCACTTTTTATTGTTTTATTTGTAATAAATTGTGCCTCAACACCAATAAGACTGCATGGTGAACTTATATATATGTGGATGCTTTTAATAAAGTTTTAACATTTTATGATTTACGTTATATTGGTTTTCAATGAACACAAGTCCTATTAAGAGGTAATTATATGTTTTGTTTTGTTTTCATGATTAAAATTTCTTGCTAATAACTAGATTGAAAAGAATAAAGTTGTTTTTAACTTCATGAAGAAACTATAGCTAAATGCACATATCAGTTATTTATTATTAAAGAGCAATACTAAAACGTGTTTTGTCTATCTTCATTTTTTAACTGTAGTAAGATATCAATTCAACTAAACATGTGTAAGTCCATCTACAACAGTACAAATAACTCTTTAAGTCTAAACTAGAACAAAATACACCTCTCTCACAATCTCTATGTAGTTTTCATTCTGTGAGCATAAGTGATAAACTCCTCACATTTAAAACATTGTGTTTAAGAAACATCTAAAAAGAGAAATTTATGAAATTGTTGTTCTACTAGTAAAACTCTTTATTTATTACATGTGTTTTATTTACAGAGGGAAAATAGACATTCGTTCAGGAAGCGTAGTGATCCAAACATACCAAGGTCAAAAAGGTATGTGTGTAAAGTATTTAGATTGCCTACCAATAAAGAAGCATGGTATTTTCCATACAAAACATTTTTTCATATATTATAAAGACCTAAGGAGTAAACAAATTAAAACTAAGAATTTTTGTATTTTCTGAGGTCTCTAAGGTAATTTTTACAAATTATATTGTGTGTTGCTTTATGATCATTATGTTGAGGAATCATTAGGTATTTGAAAAGTCCTATGTCTTCAAGCAACGAGGAATTTCATTGAAAAACAAATTCAGCTAATAAGTGTCTATAAGTTTCTTTAAATTAATAAAGAAGAAATGCACTACCATCTGTTTCATTCCAGTCAATTTTTGATACATTAATCACGAGTCTTTTCCACCTAATGTTTATTATTTACTATTATATTGTTATATATAGTGCCTACTGGGCAGATACTGTTGGCTGAAGTTTCGCATAAAGATTATACATTAAAATAGAATATGAAGTATGGTTATTGGTAGTAACATATTAGAAATTCATGGATTAAATGCTGAAAGTAGATGAGTATTAGAAAACTTGTTAGACTGCAGATGTCTCTGTTGTTGTTTTTCACATTGTTGTTTCTTACCAGAGTGGACTGGTAAGAATTCATCCTTGTCTTATCTTTGTACTTCACTCAATAAAAGTCTTCGTATTTTCTATTCCTCACCCAATCTTGAATAGTTCTTCTCCTTCTGTACTTAGCCCCATTTGAGGGCAAATCGTAGATACATTTCTAAGTTTACAGCTGCTATATGCAGATGTACTTCTCTTTGAGCTTATAACATTTTGTTTTTCTACCTAAACTATTTTGACCTCTCTTATGTCTAATTTTTTGAGTACCTGGTGTGCCATCATGATTGCATCTGCATTTTCTACACTCGTGACACCTTGGGCATTGAGCCACTATACATTCTTAAGTTGCCTTGAATCTGACCACAACATGTAAAAATACTCAGACATTTTGGTTCATTATCTTAGCAGTTCCTCATAGGTTTCATAAAAAGTTTAATAATGGTAAGTGTTCCATAGATAATGTAATTCAACAATGCCCTGACCATTGTCTTAGGATAAAAATCACCCACCATTACTGACAAAAAAAAAACAAAAAAAACAATTATAATTTCTCTGAGTATTATTCAATATAAGCATCAGGGGATTTGAAACCCTGTCATTCATGAGGGTGTTATAATGTGATTGTCATTTTCATTATTTGTTGATTAAAAAAAAAAAGTAACCTTAAAGGTTTGTGTTGTGCAGTGATGACTAGTTGCCTTCTCTCTACCCTTTCACTACTGAATTAGGGACAGCTGATACAGATAGCACTCATGTAGCTTTGTACAAAATTCAATAAACAAACTATAAGGGACTATATAAGGAATGTTGTGTTAAAAATATGATAGAGCTTATACTGCGTATAATTAGATATCATCGAATGTTGATTTAAGTTCAAAAATCATTTTGAGAATGATCGCACCAGAGATTGAAACATCGTACCTCTAAAAACCTGTCTTACTGTAAAAACTGTAACTTATAAAAGGAAAAAATGAAAGACAAACCTTTTAATGTTGATATATTAAGAATTATTGTTTTTTCTTTTCACCAAAATTAACATTAAAAATGTAATATTTCACATAGGGATATATTTTGTAATTCATTATATCCTCTGCTGTAGATTACAGTTATGTATATCAAAGGTTTAAAATTTATTTGAAATATTATTTACATTGTCATAATGGTTTCTGTTGTTATGCCAGTTGTTTTGGATTGCTCAATCAAAAGTATTAATAATAAAATGTCCAGTTTACTTAATGATAAGAAAAGCACTTTCTTGCACTTTGTTTCATAATTCTAGGTTTTATGTAAGTAGCCTAGCATTTACAAAACTGGAATATGCTTTTTTGTTTATTTTGAATTTTGCACAAATCTTTTTAATCTTGTGACTTTAAAATTTCTTACAACTGAACAATAACACAAACCTTGAGAAGCATCTAGATTAAAATAAAACTTACAACATTTCTCTCTGAATTATGGATTAGAAGGTTTGGACTTAACCAGACTTTCCCTGTTTGACAAGATGAATAAAACACCAACACAAACAGACCAATTTTCAACCCTGAATTGCTTAGCTTCTTGAACAATCCTATTGCACAAAGATAATAATGGATACTAGGATTAAATTTCAATAATTAGTAAAGATATATTTGTTTATGGATAACAACATTGGTACACATAAGTTTGAACATCACAGTAATTACATCATTGCTGAAATATAAGTAGAAGCACAGATTGGTTAATAATATTTAATATTGTATATTGTATCAGTTACTATCCTTAAATGCCTCAGGTAGTAAATCTTCTTTTGGGGGTAGTTCTGTTTTTCTTGGGTTATGAAACAAAAGTGAGATTACCTTATGCCATTTATCATTGCTTACTACCATGTTATTAGGTGGTCAAAGAAATTAATGGTGGTTTCAGTTCCAAATGATACATTGATGGTGATCTTGACAAGAACCTTCAGTTATCCAGCAAATTGTTTTACACCTGGCAAATCTTTATTTGTATTAACCACTTGACCTATATCTCCAATTTACTTCCAAAGACACTCGTGACAGGTAACTTTTGATTTGAAGTGCTAATCTTTCAGCATTTTACTTGGTTGCACTTTAGGTTAATTGTCTTCACTATTTTGTGCTCTAACCTTGTCGTTACTGGAAATTCATCCTCTTATCCTTTAACTGTCAAATATTCTTGACTATAGCACTGTGAAACTATTTGAAGTGGTTCTCACTTTTTGTCTGTATTTCTGCTTGAAGACAGTTCCTGATATTCACTCTTTTTCATTGTTAGTTATACATACAGTTGTATAGACTAGCTTCTTGTAGTGATAAATAGTGACTCTCAACTTTCCTCTCACCAGAACAGTTATTGTTCGTATTACTCTACAAGCAGTTTCTCAGCTTTCATTACGAGGTTAGGTCAAGTAATTGTAACAATAGATCCGATGTTAATCAGCATGCTACAATGAAACCATTGACTGGTAGACTGATTACTTTAGATAATGGACTTCTTATTACTGTTGACAGATGAACTATTCTCATCCTCAGATACTGTGTTCTTTGTTTATTATAAGTGATTGCTTCATCAGTTTTTGAATTATTTTCAAATTGTGCCTGAAACCATACTACTGATGCTTGTCTTTTATGATTTTTGTTATTGGACATATTCTTTTAGACTGTATGGTAGAAAGAATATAATGTGTAGTTAACGTAATTATAAGAAAAGAACATTTTACACCTTATGTTCAGTTCTACAAATTGAAGGGCCTATATAACTGATTAAACATTTGTTCACTAAGCAATAAATCTAAATTAATAATTCCACTTGCTGAGTAATTTTTGGATGAGTACAGTAGTTAGTATTACCATTAATGCACCAGAAACACAACTTAATTTACTAAATCAAAACAACTTTTGCACAATAGCTTTACAAGTTAGAGACTTATTCATTGGTTAATGAATGCTCAGTAATTCGCTGACTCACTCGGTAATTAGTGATCATATAATCTAGCTTAATTTCTGTTTTTCTATTACTCAAATTGTTCTGAAACCTTAGAGGAAATTCGAAATGTTGGGCCATGTGCTTAACGAAAATATGAACCTTGAAAACATCTAGAATAAAAATATACGTTATTGTTATCTTTACCAATATCCTTGAAATTTTTACTGAACAAATTAAGATAAACTAAAAATAAACAGCACCTAACATGATTTTTTCTCTTTAATGTCAATGGTGTTAATTTCTTGTCAGACACATTGTGAAACTATATTAACACGTTGGCTCCCAGGTCATATTTTGCCTATACTTTCCATGGTCTAGAAAAGAAATGTTGTCCTGATGTCCCACTCTCATCTGTATATGTAGCCGTTGTGTCCCAGCCAATAAGTGGCTCTTTAAAAAGAAAATTCAGCACGACTCACTGATGGGTCGTGTGGATCTTACTAAAAGAATATCATGACCCACTGATAGGTTGTGTGGGAGCCAACGTGTTAAGAGGTAAAATATTGTTTGGCACAATAAAAGGTAAACCCATTATTATAAGTTACAGCCGACCAATTGATAACAGTAGCCCTGGTGATGGTAACTGTCTTACCAAAACTAGTCGGCTGTAACCTGTAATAAAAAGCTTACCTTTCATTGTGCCAAAAGACGTTTTAATACTCTTAATCAGTTATGCTTTTGAACACAGTATTTATGTATTCACAAAAATAAAGAATAATGCAACTGTCTTATCAAACAAAAACATTTATTTGTAACATTTGTTCTCTTTTCTTCGACACATACGTTCGCACAAAACGAAAATAACAACAAATAAATTAATAGTTTTTTTTAAATCGTTTCTGCAGATCATTATCATTATTTTTATTTGGTACTACTATTCTGTGACTTGTGATTTTGTTTTATCCATATGCAGTGTGAGGTAAGCAAGTATTTTAGACTGAAGTTCATTGTAAGTAATGGCTGTATATAAATGTGTACATTTCTTTTAGGTATTTTCCTACAACTGGTAAAGTATAAGATTTATAACATGCTATGATAATTTTTCACACAGCGATGTAGACGTAGATGATAAACCAGTGTCAAATCTTAACCACTCAGGAAGCTCCTCCAATTCAAGTCTTTCAGCAAGGTAAGTATGAATTATGTTAAATGATACAAAAAAATTTTACTCAAGAATTTCATGAAGGATGAAACATTTTTCAGAAATACTGCCGCATTTCACATCAAAGAAGCCTTAACTTTTATATGACTGCCCATTTATTGTTTAAGATATTAGAATTATGATCTACATTATATTTTATGTAAATGTGTGTGTGTGTATTAAACTGAAAATTTTAGACAAGTGGCTGTGTGTGTAACTTTTAAAAAGAGAAAAAATCATTAGTATTATGTGACTATGATGATGCGAGCCAAAGTCACTCGTATTGCCATCAAAATTCAGTTAATGTTACGGAGACAGGTATTTTTGTTTGAATTTGAAATGCATTTCAGTTATTCCTAAACACACCAGTAAAATTCCTCTTATATAATACAGGGTGTTCAGAAAGTCACTGTGCAGTTTTGTAATTACAGTTTATTCAGTCTATTTCAAGCCAGCAACTGATAGCGGTGTTTAGAAACCAAATAAAAAGGATCCAGGTCTGTATTGATGCCAACGGGGGTCACTTTCAACATTGTTTATAATTGTCATTCATATTTACCTTCTGTATTCTATATTCAAACATGTCTGTTAATAAATATATATATATATAAGTGCACAGTGACTTTCTGAACACCCTGTAGTTTCAACAGCTTGTAAAACACGCTACACTTAGTAAGGACACTTTATTTTGTTTAAATACTGTGTGTTGATTAAGAGTGACGCTTTATGAGAGTTTAAATTGTAGCATGGTGTATCAGTAAATACAAGTATTTTTAATATGTTTTACACCAGATTCGACTGTATTTTACCAATGCCATTTATAATATAAAATTTATTGATTTCATCTTTATTATGTTGTGTTAAAAAGTTCGATAAGCCAATTTATACATTCAATTGATGTAGTAAAACATGGACAGTATTTTATACTGTAACATTATAATGTTTTAAAATTTTAGACAGATGTTCATATCCTTTCATGATTAATTAAACCCATCGTCCTGTTATTGATTTTAATGATACTAAATACGCTGAGACTAAACAGCGAGAATTGTAACTTATTTTCTATTGATTTTTTTTCTTTAATTACACTTCGCTCTCAGTAAGTGATAATTTCTTTTTGGTTTTCCTCTTTGAAAAATGGTAGCCCACTTGTGTGTCTTTAAGTATTAAAAAGTTAGATAATCTTCAGTACTTTTGTTTGTGCTGAATATTTAAACTAATTTGTAGAATAATTTCCCAACAACAGAACGTTAAGATATTCGTTTTAGTTACTTTATACGCTTTACTAATGTGTGTGTGTTTGTGGATCACCGTAGTTTGTAAACGTGAAACAGGTTAAATTATAAAAATGCGTAGGATAAAAAGCGTTTGTATATCACATTATAAAAATCAATGGCGCCTTCATCCTGTGTTAGAGTAACTGAAGGAAACACCTGCTGAAAGTGCTTGGACTTCGTTTTCTCTCTCTCTCTGTCTTGTTTGTGTGTGTGTGTAATATGTACAGAAGTATATTTTTGATTTCATAGTAACAAAATTCAAATAAGTAACAGTTTATTTAACGTGACATTTACAAAATGTTTTAACGTAAGGTACTAATATTATGGAAAACGTGAATAAAATTGTTGTTTAAAATGATAGTTAGAAAGGATATTACAGACACTAATTAATAAACACTGTGTATCAATTCTACGTAAATCCATATTACAGAGACTATTCATAAAACACTGTACATAAATTGTACTCTAAATCTGTATTATAAAACCGATTTAAAAAACACTTTGCATCAGTATGTTAGAATTCGAAACGTGAAATTTAAAATAATAATTGAATACTTTTTACTGTATTTCCAAGCGGTATTAAGACGCAAAAGTTTGCTGAGAAACTCGGTGTGGGTCAGCGAAGTTGCAGGACTAAAATCCGGGACTCGATTTCCTACGGCGAATAGATTACAAATAGTCGTATGTGTGTGTGGCTTTGCGCGAAAACGAACAAATGAAAAAACATAACAGTGAACCTCGCTAGAGGTTTCTATCTTCATCATACGGTGGGAAGAAAGAAGTTAACGTAATCAAACATTGATATCATTTCACTTATTACCTAATCTGTTGAGACGCAAACATTGCTCAAAGTGACAAAATCCTAGTGAACAGTGCGAGATTCTCGAAAATTGAATTATTCATCGTTCACTCGAATATTTTATCTAGTTAATTTTATTAATCCTATAAATTAGCAGGGCTGTCGGTAGATGGCGACATAGTTCATTTCAAATGTCTGTTGTGTGCACGTATTTGTTTTTGTAACCTATATTATGATATGGCTGAAAATAATGTGGTGCATGTATATAAATCAAATATAATTTTAGAATTCTACAGTATTGTCCCAGCTTTGTTTTCGATAAATAACTTGAAGCATATATAGAAATATTTAAATGATTATACTGTATTGTAAAATTAATTGTTTTTATGTTATTTTTAACAACTGTATTCTAGAAATACTTTTGGACATTTCTTATACTTTTATGTCAGCAAGTTTTTTTGGCTCTTTTTGTTGGTGCCTTTGAGAAAGTCAGAAGAAACGTGGCAGAAAAAAATTAATTTGTAATTTTATTCAACTTTGATAATCTAAAAACATCTCTAAATATGAATTATAGTACAGCTTCGTAATAAAGTTAGGCGTACTATCTGTTATCCTTTATGCTTTTCGGGCAAGTCATGTCGTTTTAGCTCTACCATACACGTGCGCATCGTAGGAATTGTGGGCAGGCATGCGTAATCAGGCATGTATTATATTTGTATAAATTTGGAGCAGTGGACTTTTTATTAAGAAGGGGCCACAGAGTATTTTTTCGTGGATATCCTGATATAATTCGTTTGTAGGGCTTCGTGTTTTACGACAATCTATTAACAAAAGTTTTGACGTATCAATGAACATAACGACTTTATTTCCCTGTATGCCGAGAAAAATGTGGATCGATCGGTCACAGGAACTCTCTCGTTGAATGTGAATCGGTACCTGCGCTTATTCCTTTAATATCACTGGCGTTGATTTCACTATTTGTCAGTTGAAAGCACGAGGTTTGCCAATCAAAATAGTGGAAATAGTTTCATATGGATGAACCTAAGATACGTGACCATAAATCTAATATTTCTAAGGGTTGAAAATTGTTACTCGTTTTTAAGCAAGTTTATCGCAGTATTTCTCGTTTTCTAGTGACAGGCAAAAACTTGTAATTTTTGAGATAGCCATCGTAATTAGATATATAGTGAAAACGTTTTGATTGAAATCAACCAAGAGGAAAATAAAACAAATAATTAATAACTCGTATCACGTACGTTTGAAGACAACATGTTCTTCAGTTTCTATTACTTTGTGAAGTAGTCGAGCACTTGAGTATATATGTGAAGTCTACATATAAATTCTATAAGGTAAGAGCTTAGTACTAATAAATTGCCAGTTTAAAGTATATTGTACAAAAAATCGTATTTGTTATTTTTGTTTGCGTATCTTCCAGGTGTTTAAAGCTAAGTGGTAGTTGTGAAATGCAAAATAATGGTGAATATAAATGTTAACTGTATTACTTTGTCAAATTCTAGAGGTAATAACATTCTAATAGCAGTATGTGCCATAACTACTAAATTTGATAAAACAGCGACCTCTAGTTTCAAATTTTGCATGTATTTCTCAACTTTCTAAGAAGTAATTCATAATAATGTGCATCTACAGTTTGAATGTTTGGAGCAAACTAAAACATAGTGACCAGCTGATAGAACCCAGATCCTGTCTTAATAGCAAAAAAAAGTAGCTTCAGTGACACAATTTGAATACAACATTAATGATAAAATGTTAAATACTTTATTAACCACTTCCATGCCTTGCTAGAGATAACTCGGGCACCCTCCATTTAAAAAAAAATATTTGCCTGACTTATTTCCAGCAAACTGTTCCTTTCTGTACTTTTAATTATTTTATCAAATTTATTTGCATGTTATGATACATTAAAATCAGTGCTCATTAATGTAAAGTATAAGCCATCAAAAAGCAGAATAAAAAGAAACCTGACTGTTTTAGCTCATTTTCAATAAGCCTGACACAGAAGGAATTAAGCCTAAGCTCTTCAATGGAAGCATGACCCAAACATCACTGGTATGTGAAACACTGTGTACAAATAAGTTATAACATTCAATGAAGAAGGGGCATTGACCAAAAATTATCATGAACTAGTTTATCACTCTTATCAATAGAAAATGAGTGAGAACAGCAAATGAAATTAAGAACATTAAAATATGTGAAACTACTTCAAGAATGAGCTATTGCTAAGGGTTCATAAGAGCTTGGCAACTTTTTGGTAACTTGCGAACTATCATAATTAAGCTCTTTTGCACTTATTTTAACCAGGTTTCTTCCTTTTGGTTTGTAAAATTAATGTAATATGCATGTCTTTAGCCTTCACCTTATACAATCATACAGTGCTAACATAAGTGTATAGACAGTTAAGCCCCCTAGTGAGTCAGCAGTAAATTTACAGCTTTAAAACACTAAAATGCAAGGTTTGATTTCCTGCAGTGTAAGTAGTGCATTGTGTAATCAATAGCAACTAGTCATTTAAAATGTTATGTCTAATCATTAGCACTTTACAAGTTTTCTGCTGTTAAACCCTGTGCTAAAGACAAAAACACTATGCATACATATATGTGAACTGTTAAGAATTAGTTTTACATTACTGGTTGTAATCCAGAAACATTTATACTAAAAACAATAAATTCTAACACTGATGTAAATTTCTCCATATATTCGTTCTTAGTAAGAAATAAACATTTTATTTGTGCCACCACCTTATTATTAAAAAACGTGTGAATGTTTTCATATTTGGTTTTATAACAATTATTATAGGAAAATATCTTTACGCTGTGTAAAGGAATTGTTAAGGTTATGACCAGTATGTTATCAGTACAATGTTTTCCACATTCTCTTAACAGAAGTTTGGAAAGCCCATGTACTTCTGTAGATATGGTCCATCGAACTCCCTCAGGAACCCCAGCAGACCCCATCACAGGCCCCAGTCCTTTGCCTGGAATCCTTCCATCAAGTGGATTATCATCCACTTTTCACCACTACAATGACTCTGACCTGGAAGCAGAGGCAGACCAACCAAACTGGCAGGATAACGTCAATGTAGAAGAGTTACGTTTAATGAAACCCAAGGAAAAGAAACGACAAGATGTGATAAATGGTAAAATAATTTGTTATAAATATACAAGTTTTGTTGTTCATACTTGACTCATAAAATGTTTTATGTATGAAGTAGGTTAGTTAAAGACTTGAAGTGGAATATTACAGAGAAATATTATGTACCTCATATATCTCTTTCATCTTTAAAAATAATTGGTCTTTGATATATTTTTGAGCACTTTTATTTGAGAAGCTGAGAAGAATACTGTTTAGTGCTGCATTCTGGCAGGATTTTTACATTCTAGAGTTATTGTCTCTAAGCTGAAAACTCGTGTTGTTGGTGAATTACCATGAGTTGTGGTATTTTCCAGCTTACAGATGTACCCCATAGTAGACAGTAAGGCCAACTAACTGGAAACTTTAGGATATCAGATGTGAAAGTCTGTTTTTCCCTATCTAAAAGTGGCTCATTGCAGAAAGGATCAGATAACACACAAATACAAATGTTTATTAACAACAAAGCACAAAATAATACACTTCAATACAGAACAATAAAAAAGTGAATGGTAAGA
Organism: Tachypleus tridentatus; assembly: GCF_004210375.1. Classification (NCBI taxonomy): domain Eukaryota; kingdom Metazoa; phylum Arthropoda; class Merostomata; order Xiphosura; family Limulidae; genus Tachypleus; species Tachypleus tridentatus. Next base: position 242,509,611 of record NC_134837.1, on the reverse strand, counting down.
GTCCCATCTGAAGAGAAACATTTAGTGAAAAACTCTGTCCAATTTGTTTTAGCTCTCTTCTCCCATATGTTAAATTAATCCTTTCACAACATGTCATGGCCCAAAGTCAGTATCATTTTGTGAATTTATATCAGTAAGTTTTGAATCAAATTATAGATTATAAATCAACTTTAATGTTATATAAAGTCAATTTCTTAATATAAAAGTAAATATTAAAAGAACACACCTAAATATAGATTTTAGTGAGTCATGTGGTATGCTGAATGCAGCACTGTTTAAAATTAGGTGTTAGTGATGTCAAAATACTAAGTTTATAGTTTCATACAAATTAGTAACTTAGATTAAGATCCTTAAATTGTTTTTTCTTGAATAAAAGAAGAGTTAGAGAGGATCTGATTGAAGTGTTTAAAATTGTAAAAGGTATTGATAATGTTTATATATCCATGTTTTTCATACTTAAGAGTGAAAACTATAGAACTAGTGAACACAAATATAGACATAGGAAAGGTAGAAGCCATCTTCAGCTAAAACAATTTTATTTTTCAAATAGAGTGGTTGACCTGTGAAGTGAGCTGTCTTTAGATGTTGTGGAGGCAGTAAATTTGAGTGAATGATAAGAGCTGGTGTTAATTTTTTTTGTATTTACTAGTTTTAGCTTGGCTTAGAGGATGGGACAGCTGATATGAACCAAGTCCCTTGTTGTCCCTAAACATTATTTTATTTGTTGTGCTATGTTAAAAAGAAATTGGTAAGTTAAATTTAACTGAAACTTGATCTTTTCTGTAATTTTACCTTATTAAATCTTCAGATTTCCATTCCCTTGAAACCTGAATTTGGTTCTAATTCAAGTTGAAACAAGTAAACAGTACTTTCACCCAAGGTAAACATCTAACTTAAACTTCATGGGAGTTCTGACAGCTGTCACAGTATTAGGCAAAGAAAATCAGAAGATGCAAATACATTCAGGTTCTCCTGAATACTTATAATTGTGAACTAACTAAAAATTGCCCACTCCCATGGCAAACGAGGCATCGAGAATGCCAATTTTTTTTCCCAGTATGACAATCAGTGAGCATGTCATGCAAATCCCTTTTGAATGTAGAAAATATTTCTTCACTTAGCAACATTAGTAATAATCTGTTTATTGCAAGTATAATTATGTGATCTTCTTGCTTACTTTTTATAGAATTGTTCCATACTGAGCGAACCCATGTTCGAAACTTAAAAGTGCTTGATGGGCTGTTTTTCCGACCACTTCAGCAGGAACAGCTGCTTCCTTCAGATCTACTTCAACTTCTCTTTCCCAATCTAGATGAAATGTTGGAAATACATGGTGGATTCAATAAGATGATGAAAATTCGTCGTCATGAAGAACCAATAATTGGTGATATTGGAGAAATGATGCTTCAAATGGTAAACATTTTAGCTTATTTGGGCTACATACATATGTTCTACTGCTTTTTATAAATGTAGTTCCATTAACTATTGATAGAAAATTAGATTTGGTAAGTAGAGTGAGTTTGAATATTATTGCATTATCATTGTGAGAAATTATGTAGGGAATGAAAGATGTATTATTTTGGACATATATTTAGACCTAATGAAGGATGGTAAAATTAAAGGTTTAAAGAGCAAATTGAAGTCAGGGATACACTTGGGTTGATGGCATGAGAAAATGGAATGAGTTAAATAGGCTTGAATATGAAATTGTTTCAGGCAGTGAGGAATATAAAATAATAAAGAACTGTACTCATTAACCATCAGAATTAAAGAAGACATCATGACCAATTGAGTATGAGAATGAGTTAATGTATTAAAATCTTATTTCTTAAAACCTTTGTTCATTACAATCTTGAAAGTGAAATGCAAGAAAAATGTTATTAGAATATTTGTCACTGTTATAGTTACATGAAGCTTTTTTCTCCTTTTCAAACAAGTAGTGGAACATATAATTACTTCAACATTATATATGCAATAAGTGCTAGTATTTAGGTAATTAATTCTGACATTCAGGTTGTGTCAGAATTAACATATAGCTAACTTATAGTATTGATAAATTTACACACAGCTGATCAGATTTGTGTTTGTAATTCTTAGGATATAAATACTTTCTTTGTGAAAGGGTTTTGTGATAATGCAGTTAACACATGGCAGAGTACTAAGTGAGCAGAAACTTGTTCCTCTTTGTAATTAGTATTATAACAGTAAATTTTAAGTGTGTCATGTATACCTTTAGCCTGATTATGTTTCACTTTGGGTTAGACTAAAGTTCTGTAACACATGGATGAGTTATATTGCAGTTAACTGCAGTACTGAATGGAGTAATAGCAAGGAAAATAAAGGGGGCGTGTTTAATGCATGTTACTGTGTGATTTATTTACTTCAATCTTTGTACAAAATATAATGTTGATAGTTAAAGATACAGAGTGTGTGGGGAGAGATTCATTTTTTAAAACTGTTCTTTATGCTTTGTTAAATTAATTTCGTTAACTGCTAGTGCCTACCTCTGTCTCGTTAAGAGTTAAACACCGGGAACATCACTAATTATAGTGGAATAGAATATCTCTGAAACATGTAAAGTTGTTCAATGAGCCTGATACCTTACAGATAAGTTGCTCTACACTTTATAGTGTTGTGGTGTTTTTCTCTTTCGTCAACTTTCTCTCAAAAGTACTATCTTTTACAATAGTGTTGGAGTTTTTCAAATGTATTTCCAAAACGTTTTATCAATTATTGTAATTTCAGTTTAATGGTTGCTCTGGAGAAAGGCTAAAAAAAGCAGCCTCGACATTTTGTAGAAACCAGTCAGTGGCTTTAGAACAATTGAAAAACAAGCAACGTAAGGAACAAAAATTGGCACAATTTTTGGCAGTAAGTCTTTCATCTTTTGCCCCATCTAAAATATTACAAGATAGTTGTGCTGAATGATGCAAGTGTATGTATTTAAATTGTTTACCTTGTTTACATCTTTTAAGTGCAGAATGTTTGCTATTGTTTTGTTTACTTCTGGTTACAAACAGTAAAAGTAATATCCTTACAAAAGCAGTGTTGAACACTATGTTTTAGTGTAAGCCATTCTTTGAGGTAAAACAATGTATGTACCCACTTTTTCAGTTATTAAGTTTTAGTTTTCTTTTGAGCCTACCCATACTTCATGTCAAAATTATTTAATTCATGCTGTATTTTGCTTAAACTAAAATAAATAAAGGTTTGTTTACTGTAGATTCAGTTAAGTGTTTGTAGTATTCAGATGAAATATATTAGTATTTAATTTAAATTTGCATGCATGAAGATATATTTATTCACAAATGAAGTCTGTTATATACTTCATGAGAATTTTGTTTTGATATTCCACTATGTTAATTAAGTCACCTATTATACAAAAATTTATTAGAGCATTTGTATTAAATGTTAAACTATTTCTTGGTGATATACTGTTAAACTATTATGGTTGCAAAACTAAACTACTATGTATTAATACAAGGTTAAGCCAAATACAAGAGTATATTTTGTTTTGCATCAGGATGCTGAGATGCAACCACTTTGTAGAAGACTTCAGTTGAAAGATATTATTGTAGCTGGTTTTCAGAGGCTTACAAAGTACCCGTTACTTCTCGAAAATATTGCAAAATATTCAGCACGTAAGTAATAAGCTGTTTTTTGAAAGTTAAATTTCACTTTCAGCATTTAAGTGCTCTTTGTCAAATATATGGATTCTAAATAAGCAAACTTGAAATAATTATTGGAACTAGGAATTAAAAAATAAGAGTCCATATGTGTTTTTCTTTTATTTGTTGGCCTGGCATGGCCAGGTGGGTTAAGGTGTTCGATTTGTAATCTGAGGGTCACAGGTTCGAATCCCTGTCATGCCAAGCATGGTTGCCCTTTCAGTTGTGGGGGTGTTATAATGTTACAGTCAATTCCACTATTCATTGATAAAAGAGTAGCCCAACAGTTGGTAGTGGGTGGTGATGACTAGCTGCCTTCCCTCTAGTCTTACACCTCTAAATTAGGAATGGCTAGTGCAGATAGCCCTTGTGTAGCTTTGTGCAAAATTACAAAAAAAAAAAAACAGTTTTATTTGTTTGTAAGCTAACTTTTTTGTTGCTATTGATTAAAAGAAATAGCAATAAAACTCTTGATATTATTTCTTCTGAGAGCTGGGCATGAACTCTTGGTGATAAGTGACTGAATTGTGAATTTGAGGAACTATAGTTTACATCCTTTTGTTTCAAAATTCGACCTGCACATTTGGAGCTGTGGATGTGTTATGAGAGTGGCAATCAAACCCTAATGTTTAATTTGATTATCCCAGGAGTTGCCTGTAATTTACCATTGTCTAGCTGTATTTCCTCTAATCTATCAGTTGAAATACAGACACCATTTTTCACATACATGACATTAGACTTCAAACAAACATGAGTAAACATTGTGCATTAAAACAGGCACATACATGTTCTTTGAAATGGATATTAAAAAGCAGAAAATTATAAAGGTACAACTGTTGTGTGAACATTTTTTTTAAATGTGCTTTACTCTCTGTAGAGTGAACTCGTAATTTTAAAGTTGAAGATCGGTTACTAATCATGTGCAAAAGTCTGGGTTTCCACTAGAAAAGTAACTCTCTTAGCCACTGTGGCTAAGCAAAATAATTTTCTTTTAGCCACAGTGACAGTTGTTTAGTCACAATTTTAGGTTGCCAAAAACTATGTGGTGCGTGACTTTTAATATGCATCAATTTCATCCAGTAAAAAATAGTTATAATTATGTGAAAATCTACAAGACATTAGGTTTTGTACTATTTTTTTATTCCCCAGCAACCTTCCCTGCCAAAAAAAAACAAAACAAAATAACAAAATAAACATGATAAAGGGAAAATAAAGACATACATTTCTCAAAATAACACAGAAACAAAAAAAAATGGCTGAAAACTAGAATAAGGTAGCATGACTAGTAAGTAGATAAATCCAATGGCAGCTCTTCAGCCACATCATTCTCAACAGAAGGTGTGGTAGAAATTGACACCTGAGGTTCCAAAGCACATTTCTTCAACAGGGAATAGTACCCACGTCTGTCTTTGTGAGTGACCCAGTATCTGAATGCAGAGTCGAAGTTAAATTTATCTAAAGGTTTGGACTCCATGGATAAGTTCAGTAACATTTCTGTCTTGGCCACAGACAGACTGCTCCTGGCATCTGTTTTGATGCTGTTGTATCTGCTAGTTCCCTGCTCACAGTTAACAGATGTAACTGGAATTATTAATCCAATTGCTGCAAGCTGAGACAGATTTGGAAAAGTTTGACAGGTCTGGTGGATGTATTCCTTGTAGAAGCTCTTTATGTTTTTGTGAACATCCTGTTCCATTATGTTCCTTAGTAGCAGTTATTCAGTCAGTGCATCATCCTCATTGACAAAAGGAGAGAAGTGCTGGATGAGTTTCTTCAGATCATCCTCATCAGATACTGCTCTGCTGTGACATGGGCTAAATATTGAAAACAATGACATGGTGTTAGTGTCTGGGAATGCTACTTGTAGTCTTGTGACCACCACTTCAGCAAATGACTCAGCAGCTGATCTATACCTTTCATGTTGTTTATCAATATCTTTGATGTCATGGCCTCTGTAAGAAGTGTAACCACTGGTGTCAGGAGCTTGTGAGAGTTCCTTCAGTGCAGTCTGTGTGTAAGGACCAGGGATGTGTACCAGCAACTGAATTTACAGATTTGACCCATCAATAATTGCTTTAGTCTGATCATAAGATAAATCAGCTCTCTGTAGAGATCTTGACAAAAGTCCAAGAATGCCAACAGCATCAGTCAAAAAATGTGTCATCATGACATTTGCTGGACTAGACCATGTAGTAAGGCTCGGCCTGGAGTACCACTTTCCATTGCTACGACCTGCAGGCAGCTTATCACAGATGCAATACAGTTGACTAGTGCTTGGACGGAATCATTAAAAGAGAGCCATCGTGTGAAGAACACTTGCCTGATTTTGTTGCTTTTCTCTCCATGCAATGCTTTGCTCTCTTCCAGAACCCGACACAACTTGGGAGAATATTTCAGGCTTTTTGCAAACTGGTTCAAAACTGAAATGTACTTCACAAGGTATGGCAACTGGTTTGCTGCCTTTTCAGCTGCCAACTGTAATCTGTGTGCCAAACAATGACTTGTTATTATCCAGGGGCATTCCTCCTTAAATTTTGTGGCAACACCTGTTTTTATTCCCACCATGACATTTGCACCATCAGTTGCAAGTCCAATTAAGTCAACATCAAACAATACGCGATCTACCATGACCGAGTGCATTGTGTTGTAGATAGAATCAGCCCCACTGTTGGTCAGCTCACTCACAGCAAGGAATCGACTTGTAACCTTGCCTAATGATGAAAGATACCTGATATAAATTATCAGTATAGAGGTGTTTCCTGTATCAGTTTCTTCATCTGCTTCAAGAGCAAAAAATGGAAAGGTGATGCCCAAACGTCTGCCTGCATTTCTTCCTGAACTACATGATTTAGGGCACTGTACGTATTATCCAGAGACTGGCTGTGGGTGTATATGAAGCTCTCTGTTCCACTTTGTGACTGAGGTGTAGTTTCTTTAGAGAGGTCACTCCCTGTTAAAAAATATATAAGAACTTGTGTTTTGAAATAAGACCACCCATTAAAGTAATAAACAAAGATACAGTGGAGCGCCATTAAGCCGCAGACCAATAAACTGTGAAATCGCTTAAGCCGCTGTAGCAAGTCTTGTGAGCGAGGATTATCGCGGCTCACCTCTAATTTAAGAACGTGTAAAAACTCAGCTTATAGAATTTAATCCTGGCTTTATAACTTCAAGGGGATATTTAAAAAGGATTTGCTTTAATTTGGGAAATAAATAAAATATATTACAATAGAAATTGACTGTTAATCTACCTTATCCGCTCTCTATATCAGCTTTATGGAGGCTGCCATTGTTACCGAATCACACCTCTCCATACATTAAAGTTAATCTACGGTAAATCCGTGAAAAAAAATGATCAATAATTAAAGTATTATTTTTAATTCGATAATCTGATATAATGATCACGCAATGGCCCGGATGAGGCTCCTCGGTGGAGCTGTTGGTGACTTCGGCTTTTCAGTCACAAAGGTTTAAGCCACGGTTAAGCAGGTTGACCCCCTCCAAATACCGCGGCTTAATGGCGCTCCACTGTATTTGGAAGAGTTGGGTAGCTACTTAATTTTTGATAGATACTTTGACAATTTTCTGAAAGTGAAACATTTTGCAATTGCCTTTTGTTTTAAGAAAATACTGTAGAAAACAGAAAGTATTTTATTAATACTAGAATGAAGAATATTCTTACATTGAATACTTGTAGTGAAAGGAGGGAATGAAACTTCACAGTTGGGATGGCTTCCTTTACTTGTACAAGTAATGTGGCCATCTGTGTCTGAATGCCACCTTTACACCCCACATACATGTTCACAGTAGCAGTTGACATGTCCTTCAAAACTTATGATGCTACTGCACTGCGATGACCTTCTGATTGTTTATGCTACACCAAGTCATCTTTTTTAGGTTTAGTAGCAGTTTTCCCAGTGGTAACATAAATATTTGTCTTCTTGTTAATTTGCATAATTTGCAATGAAATGTATTTTGTTGTGAAACATGTTCCAGCCAAGGAAACTGTGAAAACCAAGTTTCTTTAACAACTCTATGAAAATCACGAGTATATATTTTTTTCACACCAACAGTCTGATCACTGCTGCCAGCTTCAGTTTTTTCAGAGCTGTCTTTTCTTTTGGAAGTGGATTTCCCACCATCGGTTGATGTTGTTGCTTCAACCTTCTTTTGAAAAAAACTTGATATATCTTAACTGTTTAGACGTCTTTTTATCTGATCTAGGAGTTGTCATGATCTCAATTCAAACACATGTTAAATGAAACTTGGGATTTCTACTTTGTTACAGACCATATATTGGTTTGACAAAAGTCAGCTTTTCTCTGACTACTGTTTGTGTACCACAGGCAGAATCAAATATGTAGCACAAGAAATGAAAATAAAAGAAATCATTAGTACAGCTGAGTGATTTTTTTTTAAATTTAATGTGTTAGTTGTCATATCCATGAAATCATAAAAATACATATATAGAGAAAATATAGATTACAGTTAGTGGTAGTTTTTAAAGACATTTCTTGTTTCTTCAACTCGCTGGCGGGAGTCTCTGGTCATTTGTCATCATTAATGGCGTGGATGGCAATTAAAACTACGAAAGCTGTTAAGACCAAAACTTGAGCAGAATAAATAAAGGAAAACCATCCAAGACCAAAATATTATTATCTTTCACTACTGTGGTGAAACCAACACTAGATTTTTTAGCCACAGGCTGTTTCTTTTCGCCAATGGTGATGTGGCTAATGGCTAGCGAAAGCCTAGAAGAGTGTTTTATGCAGAGCTTTGAATTCTATCACCAAACATGCTCACCCCTTTTAGTTGTGGAGACATTGTGATGTTGATGATGGATACTGTTAAATAGTTGCCATTCATTTTATATATCACTTCTAAATTAGGATGGCTAATGAACATGTACCTTGAGTAGCTTTTGGGAAAATTAAACAAACTGTATGCAGAGTAATACTGTGATAAAAATGTATTCTTTGTATGTTAGTAACATGAGACCATTAACATTCAGAAAATTACTTTTCTTTTTAATTCCTGTGTTGTAAGAAGAAAAATTTTTTTTAGTTTCTTGGTTGCTTTGCATAAAGTACAGTAAATTAAGCCAAGTTTGCTGTTTTATGCTATAAAAATGAGGCACTTGCAGTGTTAACAATTACTATATAAATAAATACAAAATATCTTGGTTCTATGCTTGAACAATAATCTTACCAATCTATGAATATGCAGGAAACCTTGTACATCAAATTTCAGAAACATCTGTTTAAGTACAAGTGAACCAGAAAACAGTTTATTCACAAAATACAATATTTTTGGTTTATTATTAAAAAAATACTTATATATATCCAAACTATAAAAAAGTTTGTGTCAGAGATAATAATATATTAACAATTTTTTAAAGTTATTGTTAAGTATACACACATATATATTTAATAAAGACATTCGTTATAAGAAATGTTAAAAATATTTTATAAACTGTGTAAACATAAGGAATCAGAAAAATGTATTTAAAGGATGATTATGATTTTTTGTAATATGTTACACAAATTTCATCTAATTACAATGAAAGTATTTATTCTCCATTCTGAGGAATATTTCTTACTTCTGAATTGCAGCAAACACAGAAGAATATGCAAATCTCCTTCAAGCTGTAGACTGCAGCAAGCAGATTCTTGCATATGTAAATCAAGCAGTGAAAGAGTCTGAAAACTACCACAGACTTTGCGAACTACAGAAGAGAATGGATCGAAGTGCCTTTGAAAAAGTGGATTCTGTTGTAACGCAAAACTACAAAGTTAGTTCGATAGCATGAGTTACTTCTGACAGAAATAAGCTTTTTTTTTTTTTGCTGTGAACACACAAATAATACTGGACACCACTTGTTGACATAAACCAAGAACTTTGTGTAAGACTTTTTTTTTTTTTTTTTTGTCAAAAAAACCTATTGAAATTGAATGTTTTAGTGGTTTCTTTCTAGTTAGATATAGATTGAGCAGAGTTCTGTTAACATTTTCTCTGTGAGACAAATCTGATTGTGGCTATCTTCTACAAATATTTGAAAAAAAAGTCACCTCACTGTATGTATTAGTTTATAAATAATTATTGAGAAATGTTTCACAAAATAAAACACAAAGTGAAAGTCACTTGGTATTTACAAAGATATTTCCATTTAAAATACTATATATTTGTATTTCCACGTCTAGTAGAAAATATATACATATATAAGCGTTTTAGAATACTGTAATTTCTGACAATAATATGTGAGAGAAATAATTGCAGAAAGATAAGTAGCACTGTCTCAGTTTAGGCTGGGGGTGGGATTTTAAGAAAACAAGTCACTTTGCTTGCAGCAACACATTACAGTAAAGAGAAATTGTTTTATTGCACTTCAGGACAGATACTTAGAATATTGTTTGTATTCTAAGAGTGATTAATATGTTCATATAATCTGCATGGTTGTGATAACTATTACTCAAAAAAGTTATTTATACAAGTACTTGTTATTAAAACAACAACTTTAACATTATTCTGTCAAATGTATTTAATATATATTTATTAGACAGTTTTTTATTTTATGTGGGCTATTGATATATTTATTGTGTATGTAATTTTTTATTATTTTTTGTTTCCTTAGCATCTTGACCTCACTAAACACAATTTAATTTATGAAGGACTGTTGACCTGGCGCTTGCCAAAAAAAACATTAGATATCCATGTTGTTCTATTTGAAGACATCTTAGTGTTGCTACAGAAACAAGATGACAAGTTGCTGTTGAAATATCACAATTCTAACTTAATGTCGGGTCGAGAAGATACAAAAGTGACTCATAGCCCTATTTTGAGGGTTCAGAATATTTTTACAAGAAATGTTGCTACAGGTAAACTATTTTTTTCATCTTAAATAACCACAGAATATTTTGTCTCATAATAACATTGAGTTTTATGAACTGAATGCAATAGTTTTATAGCTTCTAACATGCTGAACTTGTAAACGTATTTATTGCATTTATCTCTCAAACAAAAAACTAAATTAATCAGCAATGTTTTGTCTTTAGGCCTTTAACAGGCTCTGAGTGACTGTAAACTGAAAAACAGTTTTATGAAATATATCAAAATAAGATAACCTTACAGATTTTTTAGTGTTATCTATGTACATTTTGACTGAAATACTGAAAAATTTAAATTTGTGAGAAATATTTTATTTTCATACAGATGAAAGGGGATTTTTCCTTGTCTCAACATCAGAACAACATGCCATTTATGAATTTCTAGCTGCTTCACCTTCTGAAAGAAAAATGTATGTATGTGAATGGTAACTTGTGACATCTCAATAAATATGTTCATATTTTTTCATCCTATGGATGTTTTTATCCCAGAGCGATATGATCTTCACGATATGTACATGAAGCATAATTTTTTTAATATTCATGATACCGCTAACTGCTATTATTATTATTTTTTAATGCTAAGAAATGCTGGGTATATATAGTTTTATCCCTTCCCCACCAGTTTACAAAAACATTTTTGTGATTATGTATATGTATATCATGGGTAGTGAATGGTCAAGTCATTACCATAAAAGTAACCTCACCAGCTGTTAAGATATAGCAGTTTAAACGTAAAGTTATCATCAACCAACTTACAAGATTTATCATCTTGTGAGTCATATCAAAAGTACAGAAGGATTATTTGATAAAATATTCAATTAAAGCATTATTCAGTGAAACTGTAATAAAATGTCTTTCTTTTTTGTGTGAGGGAAATTACACTATCGTAAAGCATGAGTATTAAGATCACAAGTTTAGGAAATTGGTTCTAATAGCAGACATTTAAGAATTTCTACATATTTACAAATTCTCACAAAGTGAAATTAAAAAATGTATATTTTCTTAAGGGGACAGAATGATTGAGAAACATGAATAATTTCTGTATAGGTGAAGGTGTGAATTAACTTTGCAACTTCACTTGTATATTATTTTTTACTAGTTTGCCTATATACATAGCTGGAAATTAAAGTGCTGTCATTTATTTTTTGAGCGATAAGTTTTGTACTTTTTAGTTGTGAAGAAATCTTTCCAAATTTTAAGTGTTCTTTATGAATAAAAAACAACAGCTGTTTATTTCTAGACATAAAGATTTAAACCAAGTGCAAGCTTTGCTTAGCATGTTGAACTTGAACTATCAGTGGTGTAATTTATAACTTATTTCTCAATATATCTTTTGTCTTCATGTATGTAATAAGTAAATTAGTTTGAGTTATTAAACTGTTATATTTTTACCATTCTATATCAGTTGGTTGCAGCATATAACTGCAGCTGCTGAAGCATATAAACCTAGAGGAGGACAGACTCCAAAGAGACAAGAACCATCTTTGTTAATATCAGGAGATACAGAAGAAATAGAACAAGGACAAAAAGAGTAAGGGAAATTGACTTAGGCCTTCTATAGGAGTTGTTCAAAACTCCTATAGCATAAATGTTACTAAAAGACTGAAAATTTCAACATTTCTAAAACTGGAAATAAAAATAAATCTAGAATTAAAAATTGAAGTGCTATAATTATTAGTTTCCTTTATGTAACAGGTGTATTCCTCAAAAACGTAGGATTTCAAAGATTGTGCTACAGTTAATATTAAAGTAATTTACTGCAGCTAGTATTTTGAAGTTATAAACAAAGGAAGGGGCATTCAAAGAGCATCATGTCAAGAGGGCAGTGTAGTTTGAAGAATTGAAATATCAAATCTGTAGCTACCATGATAAAGACTTTAGCGCCATCTAGTATCAGTCTTTTTATTTCAAACGTAAAACTAGTGCTATATTTAACACCAGTGGGGTTTGAGTTGCATAAATAAATTTAAATGACAGTTCAACTAAACAACAGAGTGAAAGGTAAGTAAAATATATATGTTATAGTACTTAAAAAAATTAAAACAATGCCACCTAACAATCCAAATGAGCTTTTAAGTTACAGGACCATATGAAATTAAGTAACAGAATGAAACTATGAACATACATATAATAATCAAATAATTGTCAATGTTTTTCTCAAAACTAAATTAAAAATCAAAGAAATTATAAAAGAAGACATATCACTTAATTCAAAAGTTTTTGGTTTTTTTTCAACTAAACTTAAGTCAAGACTTTACTATAAGTTCCTGCAACATAAAGCATGCACATGTTCAGACTTGCAAAAACAAATTACAGGATGACTTTGTAATTTTTTTTGCATATATTACTCAAGATAGTTTAAGAAAGATCAATTAGGAAAGTGTTTGCAATGCTCTTTCCAAGAGAGTGTAGTCATTATTACTGAGCACAATTTTAAAAGTAAAATCAATAGGCAAGAAAAGTTGTGTTCATTTTACAAACTTGTGGAATCTATCATTGAAACTTAAGACAGAAACTGAATCCCTGTATAAATGTTTCTTTTGTTGTTGTTTTCTATAATGTTATTTTTATTTACTCTCTTAATTATAAGTTGTTTTTTTTTAAATAATGTGAATTTAATGTTTTATGCACAAGCATTCTGATTTATAAATGTAACCCCATAGTGGCAAAGAGGTATGTCTGTGGACTCAACCGCTAGAAACCAAGCTCTGATACCTATAGTGGGCAGAGCACAGATAGCCCATTGCGTAGCTTTGTGCTTAATTCCAAACAAACAAACAAATCATAAATGTAACCCTTTTAACTAAACAGGGTCAATTAAAGTTTTTTGTTTATCATATCTTTGGGAATTTTGTTTAAAGTAGGCATTTTTAAAATGATTTTAAGTTTTTGTAATCAGTTATACTGTTATGGAGAAACCTCGATTGCTGTATTATTCTCTTTCCAACTCATGTAATGCTTCAGTGAATACAAAAGGTCATATTTTGTGATAGAAATTAAGTAATTATTAATACTTTTGCATGCATGTTATCGAATTTTTATCCAGATGAAATTAATTTTAGGAACATTTATCATGTCTAATTTGTTCAGGAATTCACCATCTAAAGAGCTTTTGGGTGAAGTGAGTAAAGAAACAGAAAGTAGTGGGAATACTGAAAACATGGACACTCCAGTTAATCCTCAAGCTGATTCCAGTATGAAAAATAATAATGATGCTAGTCCTGCCATAATTTCCACTGAGGCATCTCAGTCAGATGAGTCATCTTCAGAGTCTTCACAAAAGGAGGAACCAACCACTCCAACAGCAGAGGAAGATAATAAAAAGTCTAGAAGAAGTTTTCAAAAAGTGGAAATCTTGCAGATTGCTGATGGACCTCAGTTAATTGAACCATCTGAGGTGAAAATCATTGAAGGAGCTGTTCTGCAGACAGCTGAACCAGTTTTGACACCACTAGGTAATTATAACTCCAGGATTCACAGTTGTTGGCTTTGAAATACAGAGTGTTTTTCTTCTTTTGTTAAAGTAACAAGTTTGGACGTACCATTGTATATTGGCTATATTCTTTTTTTTTGTTGTTGTTGTTGTTATAGAAACAGATTATCTTAATTAATTGCAAGGTTTGTTGTGGTACACATTTTACTTGATATGTGTAGTTTTCAAATTAGGTGTTACTAGGTTGAATTGTGCATTACAAACACTGAAATCCTACTGTTAGGTCTGACAAGGGTAGTCTAAATGTTGAGGTATTGGCTATCCACTTTCCATGTTGTCTGTTGCCATTAAAATAGATAACCTTGAGTAACTCTGCATGAAAAGTCAAGAAAAAATGTAAACTTGGATTAAGTAATGAGTATATAACATTTAGTATTTTTAAAAGTTTAATGAGTATTTATTTCAGTAGTACTTGCTTATTATTGAGTCTTTCTTAAAATAAAGTTTTAAGTGTGTACATATATACAAAAAAAGATGCACTATTAAAAGAAACTAATTCCTCCAAGAAACTACCAATGATGCCCATACACCATTTTATATAATAAAGTTATGACTGTAAAAACACTTTTGTACTTTTTTGTCAAGGCAGTTTTAAAATCAACATAAAAATATTGATGGACTGTATAGGAGAAAACTTTTTGACTTGTTTCAGGAATAGTTTGTAGTTTTTGTAGTGTGTATGAATCATATAATATTTGTGTGGCATGAGAAGTGTTTATTTTTCATTTTGTGGTTTTAGATAAATAACTGGTAAATGTAATTTACAAATGCATGAGTAAAAATTAAGTACTAGTTTTGGTTGATTATAGTAAAATATAAGAACACATTTTGATTTGGATTTTAAAATGTTTCAGAAAGCTTTTAGTTAGTTTCTTACTTATGTTATCATGTTTCTAGCTGAAAGTAAAAATTCATTTTGAAATACCATTACAGTGCAAAATTTCGTGAAGCTCAGTTATCACCAGATAACATTCTTTTTAACATGTGTATAACTTTGTACATAATTATAATTTTAAAATTCCAGTTGATAGTGAGGTCTTGCATTCTTAATTATCTTTGTGTACATCATTTTTAATTTTTTTCATTAATTTTTATCAGAAAAACTGAGGAGAAAAGATCAGAAAATTGCTGAAAGCTTGGCTGAGAAGCAGGAAATAATAGCAGAATATCTTCGGATACCTCCTGGTAGTTTTGCTCATTTTGGCGAGGTGGGGGTTTTAAATGTTTATAAACAGATAATTATATTAGATGGTAGGCTAATGAAACAGTTACATTAAAATTTTGTTGCATGTCATTGTGATGATAATATTTTGTAGTAAATACAGTAATAAACAAATGTTTTAATGTAATCTGCTAAAAGGTAAAAAAAACAAAAAACAGTCACTGTAGAAAAACTATTGCAACAATTCTTTTTATTAATTTATGACTTCTGAATTTAAAATGTGATGAGGATTTCATTGGCTGAATAAATTCAAAATTATGATAAGTTTCACAATAGAAATGTTTTATATTTGTGTGTTTTTTAAGTATTTAAACTCCCTTGTTTATGCCTATAGAAACAGTTCACTTTCGTGCAGTATATGAATAAAAGTAATTACAGATTCAATCCACATGTTGAATTAAAGTAGTTAGTTTGTACATAAAAGTACAAAAGATGGTTATAATTATTAGAGATAGAGAGGAGTTTCTGAATATTTATTTAAAAAAAGATTTCAATGTTTTAATCACTGTCTTTTATATTAAGAATTTGAATCTTGTTAAAGGACACGGAGTGCTTGAACAGTTTAAAATGTTCTTTGATCCATGGGTTCAGTTCTCTTAAATAAGGTTGTTCACATGCATTATTGATTCTGTGTATTTATTCCTTTGATGTTCATTTGATTTGCCCTGCTACACTAAACATCCTTGCCCTTTCAGCCGTGGGGGCATTATAATGTGATGGTTAATTCCACTATTCGTTGGTAAAAGAGTAGCCCAAGAGTTGGCGTTGGGTGGTGATAATTAGCTGCCTTCTCTTTAGACTTTCACTGTTAAATTAGAGTCAACTAATTCAGATAGCCCTCATGTAGCTTTTGTGGAAATTCTAACCAAACTGATTCAGTTTTGCAGGAGTATGTATGTCTGTATTGAAGGCCTTCTTTTCTGGTTGAAATGTAAAGACACTGGCAAATGATCTAGATAAATTTCCATCGTGCACAGTTCCTCGATTTAGCACTAAATTGTATCATTGAGATGAAAGCAAAATTTTGTTGCTAGGTTGAATAATGTCACTAAATTTTTAAAGAGTTAATTAACTTAAAATCATTGAAGATAGTTTAGCATTGCAGGTTAATTGCTTAAAAATTGCAAAAAATAAACATCTACTTTAAAGCTGGTTATGATATTGAATGTAGTAACTTTCTTTATTGACAGAATTATTCAGTTGCAAACAGGTACTCTCCTATTATAGGGTGATATCCACTTGTTTAATAAAGTATAAGATTGTGATCAATTTCACGTAAACCTAACAGTAAAAAAATCTTTTTTTTATTTTTAATTCACAAACTCTAAATTGTTATTAAGTTTAATGTAGAAACACTTTTAATTAAGAACTTCATTTTGCCATCAAAGTGCAGAACTGTGCAGTGAGTAACCAGTGAAGAAAGGTTAATTTATTTCTAGAGCCATTTACAAGTATCAGCTATCAGAAACTGTAATATTGCCTCTAAAATGCTTGATGCAAAGACAAAGCAGAAACAATACTTAATTGTGATTTTAAAATAAATTTTGTGTGATTCTGTTGAATTCTGTTATTTTATTGCACTTGCAATAAAGATTAGTTCATTTTCTTTTATTTTTAAACTAATTTATTGAACTTTGTTTCTTTCAGATTGCTAGTGATTTAGAGGGACCAAAAGAGATTAAAGAATTAGTTTTGGCCTGCATGTATCATGGTAAGGAACTTGTGCCTCAGTGTTGATTGATTCCACATGTATAGGCCTAACAGAACACTTATAAAAACCTAGTTGATTTAATTTGTAAAATATATATGAAGAGAAAAGAAACTGGTCTCTGTTTTCTGTATTACTATTTAATTGGGTTTTCTTTTGGTTTTGTGAGTTTTAAGAAGTTCTCATAATTTTTTAAACTTTAAACTTTCTGTGAACAAAACAGTGTCAGGACTAACTAGTTTAAATAGGTAAAATTCATTATAGCAGCACTCAACCAGGTAGTTTTTTAAGCATTGTTCAACTATTTTTCATGTAATCAGTTACACATTGTTTATCTATATATGTATGTAAATAATATAATCCAAAAATTTATTACATGTAAAACTGTGCTACGTGGTACATGTGCACTTTGTATAGATTGATTCATTAACAATGTGTAATGCAAAACGTGCTTATATATGTTTCTTCTGTGCAGTAACTGTGTCTGTAATGCAGTTAAATATAATCTTCATACATGTGGATACCACTATTAGTTTATATGTATCAAAGTTTTCTTATGAGTAATATTAATTGTATTTAAATATATGTGTTGCATTATTTCTATTGATGGTCTGGCAGTTTGTTAACAAAATAAGAAATAATCTGAAGTACATGCTAGAAAATTGTTTTATTTCTATTTATTGAAGTTTCACAAATAATCTTCATTTTATACCACTTCTTATTACCTGAGTTGTTTTACGTTTAAAATGACTGATTAAGTTATATTTTCCTTAGCAAATCAATTGACATTGCTATTAAATGAATCTTTGAGAGTTAGAGAAGAAGACAGAGTGACTGCTTCTAGCATTGAAGGTAAATCATATCAAACAGTTTTCCATGTTTTGAACTTGGCAAATAGTTTTAAAAGTTGGTGGCATGTTATGCAAGAAAAACTTCTTTCCTATTTTACAAGATCATTTGAAGATTTTTTAATCTCTATGAGGACTGCATTCTCTGTGTTGGTTATATCTCATATTGTAATAATTTAAGCTTAAAATGTTATTATGATACAGAGTTCTTGATTCATATTTTGTATATATAATTTTTAATTACTAATTAGATATATTGTAAAAACTTATAATTTGCTTTCTATGCATTTTTATAACAACAAAGATTCACACTTGCAGAATGATGTCTAAGAAGCTATTTAAAAGATAACTTAAAATTTTTCCACACAATGTTGAAAAGCTCAATGTTTATTTACTGTCTTTAAACCAGCTCAGTTTGAATTTCAGCATACTGTTATCATTAGAAAACAGTCCTTTTTTTTTTTTTTGCTACTTATGGGTTTATGGACAATGTTAAAAGTTCTTGTTATTTTTTACTGACCCTTGTAAATTTACAGAATGTTGTCATCCCTTTTCTAAACCTTCCTTTCTATTTGAAAATGTTTATGGTGAAACTGATTCCTTTTATTTCATGAGTAATCTTAAATATCAAACTTGTACAAAATCAGACCTTTGGGGTCTGGATTTACTTTAGTCATGTCCAGTTTCACCTTTATCTGACAAACTATTGCATTTTAATTGAGTTTAGCATATTTATATCTGGTTGAGTTTGATACAGTGGTTGTGTACCAGACTAGATCAGTAGATCTCTTGTTCAGGTTCTCCCCTCGGTGTGGATTCCTGTACGTGGTGAGGGGACCTCCCAGGGAAGGTTCTGTTCTATCTGGTTACCTTCTCTGGGATCTAAACATCCACCCACGTGTTTGCCGTGCGTGGCGACCCGTGAAGGGGAGGAGAGGATCCTGGTGGTTGAGGGGTCCAACCCTAACACACCACTTTGGCCTCAATTCCTGTAGGCGGGCTGCCTTTGGGTGGCCCCCCCAGGTCAATCGGCTGGTCCACTTGGGCTAGAGTCAACCAAGTACCAGTGTTGGAAGTTCTCAGCGGGTGTTGTGGACATTGTGCCTGATGCTGGTGTTTGGGTATAGTGCTCACGAAACCCTGGCGTTGCTGCATTGTCCTTACGTGACTTTGTAGTGCGTCCCCTTGTAGGGCTCCATGGTGGGTGGGGTCAGTGGGTACCGAAATTTTTTCCTTTTCCTATGGATCCTCAAAAAATTTAAATAAAATTGTAAAAAAACAGTCAATGGGTAGCGACCACGTCTTGAATACTCAGAACAGCAATCTTCAACATCAGTAACACACGCACCTCATTTTCTTATATTACATTCTCTTTCGGAAAAACCTTTAGGGCAAATGTCCCCTTTTTTTATTCAAAAGGGACTAGAGGGACTTGCTGGCTCTCAAAATCAGTAAAGAAACTTCGATCTGGTGACATATTAGTTGAAACATCCACATCCCAACACAGTGAACTCCTGTTGAAATCAAAGGCAATTGGGGATATACCTATTGAGGTTACACCCCATGCTGCCTTGAATTCTTCACGAGGAGTTATTGTTGAAAGGGATTTGAAGAACGTTCGAGTCAAAGATTCTCGCTGGTCTCTCCACTCAAGGAGTTTCTGCAGTGAGGCATCTCCACTGCGCAAAGATGGAATTACACTGCCAACAAATACCCTCGTTTTAACATTTACTTCACCACGTGCACCTGCCACCATCAAGGCAGGTTATCTCATTGTTCGCCATACATACCAAACCCTCTTGATGTTTCCAATGTCAGAGATTCGACCACTCAAAGACATCTTGTCGTGGTTCCCTGACATGTGCTCGTTGTGGAGGCAAGGATCACGATGCCTATGACTGTGACATGAACCCACATTGCGTAAACTGCAATGGTTCTCACCCTCATACTTTCATTCTTGCCCAAAATGGTTGGAGGAAAAGAGGTGCAGCGTTTGAAAACGACACACAACATTAGTTATCCTGAGGCTCGGAAATTGCTGTCCACCACTCCATCTTGGATATATGCTGCTGCACTTCATTCCACAACTACAGTGGGAGTGCAGACAGATCTCTCTGTGCCTCCAAAGAATCGTTTTCAAAACAAATGAAAAGCCTTTTGACCTCCGTGGTTAAAAAGGTTGATGAATCAACTACCACACCTATCTCTGTCCCTCCCATACCTTCCAACAAACCTCAGGATCCACGTCCTCCAGTGTCAAATACAGGCATTTCTTCTGATACATCTTTTTCTCCCACCACAAGAGACAAAACAATTATTCTTTCACGTCCTCAGTCACTAGATTCCCCTTCCAATTACAAAAACCTGCCCACCCGACACAGAGCAGGATCCATGGAGGTTGATAGACCTCCTCCAACTAAAGACAGTAAAGAAAAAAGACGTGGTCGTAAACCGAAGGGTTCTCCAGCCACTTCACCTACCCGTTCTTAAAAATGGCCACCTTGATACAATGGAACTGTCGAGGTTTACGTTCTAATCTGGATGATATCAAAACGCTGATTGCTTCCTACCATCCTGTTTGTCTTTCTTTACAAGAAACATTTCTCAAAACTACTGATACTGTCTCCATTCGGCAGTTTTCTCTGTACAGAAATGACAGGTTGTGTGATGGTCGAGTACATGGAGGGGTGGCACTGTTGGTTGATCAACACGTGCCCACCCTGTCTTTGTCACTCAACACACCCTTGGAGGCTGTAGCCATCCGTGTTTCCTTGGGTCATACCATCACTGTTTGTTCTCTGTACCTGTCCCTGGAAAGACATATGATCAATCAGATCTGGATGCTCTCGTTGAACAATTGCCATCTCCGTTTCTAATCCTAGGGATTTTAATGGACATCATCCCTCTGGGAAGTGCTATTATTGATGGGAGGGGCGATCTGTAGAGCGGATGCTCTCTGATCACAATCTTTCTCTTTTCAATACTGGTTCTTCCACTTACTTTCATGCACCTAGTCAGTCCTTTACGCTATTGATCTCTCAGTTTGCTCCCCTTCATTATTCTCCCATTTTTCATGGAGGGTTGACAGTAATCCACTAGGCAGTGATCATTTTCCAATCCTTATAAGAGAGACTGGCGTGGTCGATGCCACCCTACCAGCGTGCCCGGTGGAAGCTGGATCAGGCAGACTGGTCCACTTTCACTGCTCTCGCAGAACTTGATCCTGCCATCGTAAATCAGCCATCAATAGACGACTGTGTAGCAGCGGTAACTGACTGTATTACACATGCAGCTGCTCAGTGTATTCCTAAGACCTCGACACGTTTTCCACGATATCCTCGTCCGTGGTGGAATCCTGCTTGCCACTTAGCACGGAAGGCTCAAAAGCGGGCCTGGGATACTTTTCGTAGATATCCCACACTTTCCAACCGGTTGCTTTCCAGCGGGCCGTGCACATGCTAGGTGGGTAAGACGTCACAGCCAGAAGGAATCTTGGATTAAGTTCACAACCAGTATATCTTCTACCACCAGTTCCAAGATCATATGGGACAGGATTCGAAAGGTTAATGGACACTACAATTCTATCCCCCTCTCGATCTTACTCTCTGATGGTCAGGAGGTGACTGATGTTCGAACATCGCTAACACTCTAGGTGAAAGCTTTTGCGGGTATCTAGCACTTCTGCTTGTTCCTCCACCTTCCTGGCCATCAAGACTCGGGCGAGCGATCACCTCTTTCCTTTCGAACTGACTGTTTCTTTGACTATAATCGTCCCTTTACCCTGGTGGAACTAAAAATGGCCCTTCATCGGTTTGCCAGTACGTCTGTTGGACCTGATGATATTCATTATGACATGCTGCACCATCTATCTCCTGCTTCTCTTGATGTCCTTCTGATTGTTTTCAACCGGATCTGGCAGGAGAATGTTTTTCCTGATGCTTGGCGCCAGGCTATTATTTTATCTTTCTCTAAGCCATGGAAAGATCCCAAGATTCCTTCAAACTACCGTCCAATTGCTTTGACGAGCTGTCTCTGTAAGACATTAGAAAGGATGGTTAATGCTCGTCTTGTTTGGTTCCTTGAATCAAACAACCTCCTCTCGCCCACCCAGTGTGGGTTCCGTCGACAGCACTCCACCACAGACCACCTAATTCGTCTTGAAACATCTATCAAAGAAGCCTTTCTCAACACCAACATCTTGTATCAATATTCTTCGACATAGAGAAGGCTTACGACACAATATGGAGGTATGGCGTTTTGCGAGACCTCCATACATATGGGTTACGTGGCCATCTACCCATGTTTATTTAAAATTTTTTAATGGACAAGAGATTCCAGGTTCGTGTGGGTTCGACACTTTCCCGTTCTTTTGTACAGGAACTTGGAGTCCCTCAAGGCTGTGTATTGAGTGTTACACTCTTCAGTATAAAGATAAATGCCATCACTGAACAACTCCCTCTCACTGTTGCAAATGGGCTGTATGTCGATGACTTTCACATCTCATGTCAGTCGTCAAACATGAGATATATTGAGCGGCAACTACAAACCGCCCTCAGTTGTGTACGGAAGTGGACTATGGCAAACGGCTTTAATTTCTCTCTCTCAAAACTGTATGCATGCACTTTTGCCGTCGACGGGTATTCACCCTGATCCTGAACTTCATATCGGTGGAGTTTTGCTGCCAGTTGTCCCGGAGACCAAGTTCTTGGGGCTTATCTTTGATCGTAAACTGACCTTTATACCACACTTAAAGCAGCTTGGGGTCAAATGCACAAGAGCACTGAACATCCTCCGTGTTCTCTCTTCTACCAGTTGGGGGCAGATCGCTGTTCAATGTTAAAGGTATATCGTGCTTTTATTAGATCGAAACTTCGATTATGGATCAATGGTCTATGGCTCTGCCAGATTCCTCCGCCTTAAAGATGCTGGACCCCGTTCATCACCAAGGACTTCGACTCTGCACTGGGGCTTTCCATTACCTCTCCAGTTCAAAGTATATACGTTGAATCTCATGAACCTTCTCTACACCTTCGCTGTTTGCAACTATCTTTACAATATACTTCGAAACATCATTCCTTACCAAAGCATTCCACCTGGAAATGTGTTTTCCTTCCTCGGTGGGCAGTACCTTTTCAGAACAGGCGATCTGTCATTGCTCCGTTTGGCCTTAGCATCCGAAGCAATTGGATGAATGGGTCTGTCCTTGGATAACATTGCATGTTCCACAGGTCGCCCATCCCGCCATGGCTTATTACAGCCCCAAATGTGACCTTTCTTTCAGTCACCTAAAAAGACAGATACTCCAGATTGGAAGTACCGTCTTTTATTCAATGAATATCTTTCAAACAATCATTCAGTTCCTATTTATACAGATGGTTCCAAATCAGGTAATTCAGTGGGCTCTGCTATGGTTTGCTATGGGTCAGTAGTTGCACGCAGAATCCCTTCTACAGCTTCTGTGTTTACTGCTGAACTGTATGCCATATCTCTTGCCCTGGATCATATTGCAGCTGAGCAGTACTCCAACTGCACTATTTATACTGATTCGCTTAGTTCTATACTTGCCTTGGAATCGCTACACGCTTAGCTCACATCCTATTCTCGCTGATATTCGTAACCGACTGGCCCGTTTCTCATTAGCAGCTACTTCAATCAAGTTTTTGTGGATACCAGTCTATGTTGGTATTCGCAGGAACGAGCTTGCAGACATGGCAGCTAAATATGTCTGCTTCAGCACCATCACTCCTATGCCTATTCCGTACATGGACTATGGTGTTATCTTCAAGGGTCGGCTCTGTGCCAGCTGGCAGTCCACTTGGAGTGAGCAACATGACAACAAACTTTTTCAAATCAAACCCAAAATTGGACTTTGGCCATCTAGCTTCCGTAAAGTTCGGAAGGAGGAAGTTGTTCTCACTAGGCTACGCATTGGTCACAGTTTTTTAACTCATCATTTTCTTTTATCTGGAACTGATGCACCAATGTGTAATTTGTGTAACACTCAAATCACTATCAGCCACGTTTTACTTTCTTGCCATCGTTACAATTCTCAACGACGGCAATATTTTAAACATATTTTTTCCCAGGGTCAATCTGTGACATTGGACAGAGTTATTGGTGATGGTGACTCTGTCCGCCTTGATAATGTTTTTTAATTTTTAATGGCCATTAACCTTTTAATCTCATTTAAGTGTTGTATGATTATTCATTACACCTTTTTAATTGTGGTTCCTTTTTTACAGTTTTAATCTCTGTCATTCAATTTGACATTGGACAATGGCCAGAACATTAAATAACTCGACACCAGGACTGGAAAGGCCAACTTCAGGTGACTAACGCTCCTGTTTGAACTATCCGTTTGAACTACTCGTTAGTCATCCTGGCGAGTTGTTATTATACTTTTACTGCATATCATTTCACACTTTTACTAATTAACTTTTTAGTACTGGCCATATTGACTCATAACCGGAACCAGGACTGGAAAGACCAACTTCAGGTGACTGACGGTGGTTTTTATACTTACCTGTTAGTCTTCCTGGCGGGTTACGATCATTACCATTCTGCTACAGGTAGTTCTTTACAACTTTGTTGACTGGATGTCAACATTGGTTTTACGCCATTTTCTGCCTTAATTGCCGTTTTGCTTTTATCTTCAATTACTTCTACAAATTTTACTCCATTTACTTGTCTTTATCCTTTTACTGGACATTTGGCTACTCATTATTACGATTTTATGGAGTGTCTTTTAAAACTTTTACTTTCTTTTACATTTTGATAATAGCTGCTATGACACATAACCCAGAACCAGGACTGGAAAGGCCAACTTCAGGTGATTGACGGTGGTTCTTGAACTTACCTGTTAATCTTCCTGGTCAGGTTCTGTTTCTACAATAGAAAAAAATATTGCTCTGTACTTCAAGGATTTGGGTACATTAAAAAGGTGATGGTGATTGTCAAATCCACTGTTCTGGTTAGATAAGAATACCTAAGGTGGTGGTATTTTTCTGCCTTCCATCTTGCCTGTTAGTTAAAATTTAAGGATGGCTTACACAATTATCTTTCAAGCATGTTTGAACTCGTATCTGAAAACAAATGAAACTTTTCAGGTCGTTTTAATTCTATGGCACCAGGAGGTGCATCCTGCCTGAGAGTAAAATTATACAATTGAATTTAAAAGATTATAAAAATAAATGGTAAAACAAACCATACAGTGAACTGATGTAACTGGTCATTTTTTAGTTATTAGTGCAATTTGGTCAGAAGGACCTAACACTGAATTCTTTAATCACAAAATGTTAAATTATTGTGTGAAATCCATAGCAGCTCAAAAGCTTTATAACACATTCTTTTATAGTAGTAGCTGTAAAGTATTGGTGTATTTAACTTTTGCTTTGAAAGAAGTCAAATGAAAAAACTTCTTAAAGAGACATAAAAAATATACCCTATAATATCCTTTATTTAACATTATGCAAAATAAATGTATGCAGTTTAATAATTTGTATACATTTATAAATTACTTTCATCAATTAAAATTTAGAAGCAAGTTTCTTTGTTTTTATTCCTCCCTTTTTAAACATATAATTGCAGTAACCTGTATCTTACTTACTCATTGAAGTCATACATGATTCCTGCTGTTTTATAATAATACCTTACCCTTTTCATTTGTAAGATATTTGTAAAATATATTTAAAGAAAGTTATATAAGAAAATATGTTAACCAAGTTGAAAACAATTAAAAAACTCCATTAGTTTAAAGTTTTTCTCAGTTGTATAAATTACAAAATAACAAACATTGTATAATGGGATTTACTGTATTGTGGAATGTTTACTAGGGTTATTTGGAGACTAATTTTCCACGTACTATTGCAGGTTTATTTATTAAGTGCTACCATGTAAACTTAAAGAAGTAAATGGAATGTGATAGAGTTTCCAAGATCACGTCTAAGACAGTTTTGTTTTTTGAAATAGTATCTGCATTTATGAAATTAGGTAGTATATTATTAAAATGAAAGAGTTTTTACTTTCTGCTTATTTCTTTCAGTTATATGTGAAGGGAGCAGTGAAGCACATTCAACTACCCCATCTCCGAGTAGGAAATTCATTCGTTTTCCGGGTGTTCCACCTGAAAAATTGAGAACAATCTCCTACACTTTGAATCGCCATTTAACACATCTTATGGTCAGTAACAAAACAGTTAACTTAAAATTCGAAAGTGGCACTATGAATGTAGCGAAAGGTAGTTTAACTTATAGAGAGGTAATTAATGGTTTTACAGCATAATGAGTAAATGAATAGCCCAAAACGTTTTTCTTGGTTTTTTACGTTACAATCTATGTACTTTATTACATTTTTATACCCCTCGCTGGACTCAACAGAGAGTCCAACATGCCTTTGCTATATGAAAACACGTGCACGTTTTTATACCTTATAATGTATTTCTAACTTGAAAAACATAAGTGTATTTGTAGTTGAGTAAGCATGAATTACCAGTTTTTTATTAATTAAAGAGTATAATTTTTTACTGTCATGTTTCATAAAATATTTCCTTTATTGTTACCACTGTTTCTGATGTTACATGATTCAATTAATTAAGTGTAACCTTAAGAGATAAATAGAATGTCTTTAATTCCCATTGATAAATTTAACAGTAAAGTGGTGAATCTTAAATTTCTATTTTATTGAATGTGTGCAGTTTATTCAGTAGTTGTTTAAAAAATAGACTTCTATTTTCTTAGTGTTTTACTTTTCAATTCATTGCCAAGCTGCTAATTACATTGATATGATTCACGTCTCTCAGTCTCTAGTGACAGAAAGAGAGGAAGAGAGGAATCAGCTTCGACAAGAGCTGCACACATCAAGGGAACAGATACACATGTTGCACGAAGCTCATCGTCACTGTGGTAGTCTTCACCTTCCCTCACCCAACACTACAGAGAGTCGACCCAACAGCTTTATCTCTGTTACTTCCTCCTTTTCAGAAGGAGTTTATGATCAAGAATCGGGTAAAAAAAGTTAAAAATTGTTTGAATATGAAACAATTTAAAGCAATAGCACATAACTGTATAGTGCTGGGAAAGATTGATAAATTTGTATGGTATCAGTAAGCAGAAAAGACAGTTCTGGGGTATCAGTAAATAGATGTAAAGAGTAAAAGTGAATATGTATGTGTATGTACATATGAATGTATATGTACGATATCAGGGTGTATGTGTAAAATGTGATCAGATTAGGTTGCTATAGAAACTCATTAATAAATGAGTATAATATATTAAAAGGATATTTTTCCATGATAATGAAATATCTTCATGATTGTAGTTATCTGTAATTTGAAAGCTTATTTTCCTTAATGCTGCCTTGGGAAGAAGGAATAGGTGAACTGACCTCTATTTTGTAAGGTAAGGAATGGGTCACTTCACCTTGTATTCAAATAAGTGAGAAAATAGCTTTTTAAAATAGTATAGGTTGAAGAGTATTACAGTGAATAAAATCACATTCAATAGAAAAATGAGTTGTTTTGGATATTTAGGCATGGGTGGTTATACATGTAAATTCTGTGATTCATCCGTTTTGTTTGCATTGTGGAAGTGTATTCGTGTACCTTGAGAAGTACTGGTTGATATACAGCTCTATCAAACAACAAAAGCTTTTGTTAGAAATGATTTCACTAGATATTGTTGTTGTTATTGATCAGATTTACATGTTTTATAGAAACAATAGCCAGAGAGAAAATCGAAAATATATTGCCAGATAACGAATGTTGTGCAGAAGATGATGAAAACCAGTCAACAACTTGTGAAGAATTAATTCCAGAGATGTATCTTGATGCTCTTTCTGATGAAGGAGTATTGGAAACTATTTGTAACCAGGAGATGGCAGACTGTAGTCAAGAAGGTAGTGGTGATGCAGTGACTTGTAGCACAAGTAAAGTATAGAACATTGCTGTTCCTGAAAAATAACACTGAATAATGTTGAAGGAAAAGATTATTGGACAAAGAATTCTGGAGAAATAAAAATCATGTTATCTAAGGTTAAATGATAAATCTGAATCTTATATGGGAGAAACAAAAATATATTTTAAAAGTTATTGTTGAGTGGAATGTCCATAAGTGGTTTCATGAAAATGTACTGAAAGATTCTGAGTATCATTGGATCAAATGTTAGATCATTGTTATTGAGTTATATAGCTCATTACTGAATGGAACAAATGGTCCATTATTGGGAAAAGTACATAAGATTTTAGAAACGTCCACAAAATGCAGAATTGTGCCTGATATAAGAAAGAGAAAAATGATTAGATTCAGATTGTTATCTCTCTCTTCATTTGTCTGCTGTTGTTTTTTTTATTGTTAATTCATTGACTTGTGAATCAGTACTATTGACTAGTAGTAATGTAGGATACTAGAGTTAAAATCTAACCATTTTATATTTATAGGTATTAAGAAGTTCACCTAGAGCTCTACTTATAAAACAGTTTGTGTTAATTCCACATATTAGCAATTAGTTCGTAACAGTAACAAAATCACACTTTTTTTTTGATAAACTTTTGTGTTCATATTATGTATCTCCAGAAATGACTTTTGGCAAATTTTAGGACTTTTGACACAAGTGTAACTAATATTTAAAGAAATTTTGTATTATATTTATTTAACATTTCTTCTAAACGTTTTTTTTTATGTAAGGTCTTTTATCTGTTAAGTTAATGGAGTTAATGGTAATCAGACATATAGATTCATTTTCATGGTATTTGCATTTTGTTTTGGATTTGGGAGATACCAATTTCACATGGATCATGTTTGATATTAGTTAATTAATAATAATAAAAGAAACATTTGCTTGTCTTTATATTTTGCTTCTCTGTTAGGTTTCCACTCATGATTGTTGGGTGAAGTAATATAAATGAATACATGATGAATGAATATTTGTGACCTATCACCTTGAATATGTTCACTGAATTGTTTACTTGACATTGAAATATAGAGATTACTAAGATTTTAAAACAGCATTATACAGTTAAGCCACAGTTGTATGCATAGTATTTTTTTGTGCATGTAAATTGTCATATGTTTTGTCTTAGGTGCTACAAACTAGTGTGTTACTGTCTTTAACAAAACTGTAAAAGTAACTCTTAGGCCAGTTTTTTGCATTTATTGTAAATTTTGAACATAATATCTTCCATGTGCTGTGTACATGACGTGGGGTACAATCTGTATCATTACAATGTAAATAATGTGATTCCATAATTGGTGTTGGCTTTTTCCAGAGCACAATTGTAAATTTTAGATTATCAATGTATAACTAAAGTGAGAGATAGATATTTATCTATATATGACCATGTTAATCTATGGATTAGTAAACCTAATTACATTGTTTTTATTTACTTTCCATAATGATAGTTTGTTTTTTTAATCACTACAGTAGGGCATAACCTATGACCTGATTTTGGTACTTACCAATTTATGTAGGGAATTTTAAATCATAACAAAATAAGCTTAATTTTAGTTCTTCAAGATACTTTGGATAGATGGTCTGTCAAATGTAAGTATCTATTATAAAACTACTGTAATTTTTGTGTGAGTTGTTATAGAAATTCAGAAAGTAAAATTTTCTCTGCAATGAATGCTTAATATCATATTGTGCCTACTTTTGAAATACAGTGCAATCAAAAACAACAGTATTATGAGATTTGCATTGTGTTATTGTTTCACAAGAGTACTAAAGGTAATGTCTCTCAGGTCTGGAATGTCCAAGCCTGTATTCCTGTTTATACATCTCATTGACATTTTATATGTGACAAAACTATTGTGTTCTTAATTCAGTTGTGCAGAATACATGTACAACAATTACATTTTGGTAGATACATTATCAGGACAACGATTATATTCTGTTATTTATTCATTAGGTATCACTTTAATGTTAAATCCAAAAACATTTTATTATTTAATCTGAAGGAGTTGTCCAGGTCCAACTTTCGTGACTGAAATTCCATAAAAATACACTTGTATAAAAAGACAGCCAACAGCAGTGTTCGTAGTTATAAAGCTTTGAACATCATAGTCGTAAGTTTATTAATATAAAAAAACAAACCAGACAATTTTTGAAAAATTCTCAGTCACTTTTCATGCTCTATTGTTGAGTATGGTTAAAATCGATAAACATTCCATATAAAATGACAACCCTTAAGTTCTAATGTGTAAATGTAACGGTCGTCAGTAGTATTAACATCAAAGAAATTTTATTCTTGGCACAGAAATATATTGCCAACACTTGTAATATTTGAAACATAAAACTTAGGTAATTTTTAAGACATAACATAAACAAGCCAGAAAAGTTAATAATAGCCTGATTATTTACCAACATTGAAAAGAAAAATGATGCACTAGAGCTTTTGACAAGTTAACCTGTCTTTTTTAGAGTTTAAAAGTAGAATGGTGAAATTCAGATATTGGACAAAGTAATGTGGCTATGAATTTATTTTACGTGTAATGGGAAGAAAACACAGTTTGGAAGTTGAAGACAAGTATACAAAACCATAGAACAATTTATTATTATTTTTGTTGTTTTTTTAATTGGTGAGGCAACAATATTATCTGACTGTTTTGAGTGTGATTTACCAAACTTTTTTGATCTTGCATGTTTCTTTATTATTATGAATACACCAGCCAACTGTAATTTTATGTTTAAAAACAGCAACTTAAAAAGTAGAGATTTATCAAGAGTACCAGTGGTAAATACTTTCATTTAAATAAATGTTTCCCAATAATTTTCACGTTAAAAGTGGAAAAAAGCAAGTGAAATGATTTAAGTCTGTCATTAGTTTTCAGTTTTTAAACTGCATAAAATGAAATAATGTTTTATCTTTAAATTTTACACCTTTGATTTTAAGATGAAGAAAGCCAATTTCCAAGAAAATAAGATTTTTTCATTGGCATCACAATACAACATCCAAGTTGACTCTGAAGAAAAATGTAAGTGATGAACACCAGACATTTTATTTGTCTAAAATGCTACAAAAATTCATTCCTCTTGAAGAAGACCTCTCCACATAAAAAAGAAAATCCAAATTAAGCCTCATTCAGACTACCATATGCATACCTGAGATATCAAACACAAAAATGGAATATTGCATCTTGCATTCATTTGTGTCCTGTAATTTCTTATGGCATAATAATAAAAAAAAGCGTGATAAAGTGAAACACTTTATAAGGTTAAGCATTAAACCTAATTCTGCCACAATAATAACAAAATTAGTTACCAACACAGATTTTATCTTTCATATCCCAGAAGTATAGTTTTCAGTTAGTTTAAAATTGTATGCCAGATCTACCTAAAGGCTTAACCAAATGTACACAGGGCTGCTCTGTTAGACCAAACTTGTATCAAAGAAGGAATGTTTACTATAGTTCTGAATTTATGTTCATGAAATGTGGCAACCTTTTAGTAAAATGTACAAGTGTGTTTTGAACAAAAAATTTGGATATGATATTTCTGCTCATGACATGTCTGTGAACTCACAATATCAGTCACATTCTGACAAGGCAAGGTGCTATTCATGTGAAAAAATAAAAGTACTTTTATCATCCTACAGTTTACTATCTACATTTTTTTTCAGTATACACATATCACGTATAAAGTATTTACTCTTTACTGCAAACTGTTACTAAATCAGCAATATCTGGGTGAAAGGAATAGTACATAATTCTGACATCAAATGCATAGTACCTTTTTAAATGGTGCTGTGTAAAAGGTTAAAGCATGCAATCTTTACCCCACCCTCATCACATACATATTCGTCTGTACATAGGGTTAAGAAGCTTTTACACTAAGAATAATGATATGAATTTCAGGTCACAAAGATGAAACTATTTTAGGAATAAGAATTAAATATGACCAACTCCTTTTTTTTTTTTTTTTTTCAATTGTACGCCAGAAGAAGATGGATCACATTTATCTTTAGCAAATGAGTTTCAAGAAAAACAAAAAAAAAGCATATATGAAATATGACCAGAACGTTTTTGTCATATATCAGCTCAAAAGTACACGTTTAATCTTTTTTGTTTGAACCAAACAAGTATTGTCATTTTCTAGTATCAAAGTAATTCTACTTAGCTTTTTGGTTTACAAGCAAGAAATTTTATTTAACAGTGAAACCTCGTGTGAGATCTGTTCAGAATTAAAATTGATTAGTGCACAAAAATGGTTTTTTAAGACCAAATTTTAAAACTTGCAAACAGAAATGTAAACATATGAACACATGCACATAAAAGAATACATTTATCTAAATTAAAATATGTAACTTTCATCCACCAAAAGAAACTTAGTATTAAATTGAAAACATATTTTTAGACTTGATTTAAACCAAAATATTTTAACTTGGTATTGAGTCTTAGAATTAGTAATTACAAATGAAAACTGTATTTCAGTTTTCTTTGCTTTAAAACAGAGCACTGCTTGAACTGCAGACTCAAACATCAAAGAAAATGTTTAAATGAACCCGAGCAACTTTGTCAGAGATGATCAAAATAAACACGATTAACGTATTAATGATCGACAAATCAGGAAAAATAGAAGTAAATGGTAAAATATTGCATTTTTACTATTTGTTTAAAAATAAATTACCATTTTCAATTGTAATAATGTAACCGAAGAAAGTCCGAGCAAGCAAATTACCAAGATAAAGGTAATTCTTCAATAGTTTTTGTTCAGTTAAATTTCTAGGCTAAGATCGTTCAAATAGTTACGTATAAAATATTGTTGTATTTGCTTCTTTAGAATAAGATATTTTGAATAAAGCAAAGATGGTGATTCCTAACCTATTACATAAAGAAGTGTCAATGACCTTTAGTAAAGTTTAACTGTGTTTTCGGAGAATAGAAATTCAATAACAGTTTATAATTTCAATGTAGTCTTCATTTTAACTGGTAATTCATTGACGTCTGTAGACAAGGTAGTTTTCACCAATTGACATTTTGCAAACAAATTCTTGAGATTTAATCTTCGACATTTGTCTTTGAAGACGGATGTTATTCCGTCAACCTACTGATATATTTGCCAGAGAACATATACATTGAAAACTTGGCTCCATGTCTTTGTCTTTACTTTTCCAAATTTTGTTTTTAAAGATAGCACCTTTTTTTTCCAGCAACTAATACTCGTATAAGAAGAAAGTGAACTTGGAAAGTTATTGAAATTCATCGAAGAACGGCTGTAAGACCTGTCTTTTTATTTTCATGCTGGAGCAAAATGTTATTTATCAATTTCAACTTGTTAATATGATCATTCCAGAAAAAAAAAAAACTAGTTTTGTCACATGCGTAAATTAATGTTTTAAATACACTTTCAGAAACTTTTCTGTTCGCAATTTCATAATAAATTAAATGAAACTGAAAAGTTTCTACTTTGACATTGATAAAGAAGATACAGATCTGCCTGCTGGATGAATGATATATTTTACACAAATAGTAGTGTATTCAAATATGACCTCAATAACTTTGATTCTTTTAAAATGACTGTGCAGTTGATTCCTTCTAAACGTTTCGGTTAATTTCAGCTTGAATAAAGAAAGAAAAGTGTCAATAATTTGTTATAAATTAACGGCAAAACGTAACACAAACCATGGTAAAAGTGGTATTGTTGCAAAAATTGGTTTAACCATTTCTAGTCCAGATCGAATGGTTACCTTTTGTATGAAAATTTAAGGATTAAGTTGTTTTTTATAACAGAGTTAAAACTTTAAAACATCGGCAAGATTGAGAAATCACTTGTATCCTTCTAGACGAATGATAGCATCCACTTCATTTTAATAATAAAAAAAAACTGCCACCAAAATTGATAATTTTGCTTTACCCGTGAAAATAACTTTCGGCCCCATGCAACAATATTAGTTTGTCAGGCAGAGGATGTCGCGGGTTCGAATTCGCATCACACCGAACATTCTTGCCCTTTCAGCCGTGATGGCGTTATAAGTTACAGCTAATCCCATTAATTGTTGGTAAAGAGTAGTCCAAGAGTTAGCGGTAGGTGATGATGAGTAGTTGTCTTCATTCTAGTCTTACACTGTTAAATTAGGGAGAGCTAGCACATACAGCCCTCGTGTAGCTTTGCTGGAAATTCAATATTAAAGTCAAACAATGATATGAGAGTTTTCAAAATCATTTGCTATATAGAAAACACAATTACATAATTATAAACTTACTCTAACTGTGGTTCATTGTGTGTGTGTTTGTTAGCATCATCTGTCACCCAGAGTTAGTTGGCTCGATTACCACAATGTTTTGTATGGTAACTGTAAACTGTCCTGTGTAAATGGGCTATGTTTTTTGCGATTTTTCGCCAGAGAAGAGGGAATAAAAGACGCTGAAATACGTCACGTTTTCACTTTTAATGTCCCCCGCTGATACAGCGGTCAGTCTACGGATTAACAACACTAAAATCATGGGTTCGATTCCCCTCGGTGGACTCGGCATATATATCAATGTGGCTTTGCTATAAGAAAAATACACACCCGACTTTTAATAGTTTTAGGTTTGAATTTAGAAACGTAAGTACGTAATCCGTTAAATGAGTCAATTATTACCTTGCAGAAAGCAGTGTATGCAATTAGAATCCAATGAAATCGTTAAAAAGGGTTTAATAACAAACGGGGCTTGACATAGTCAGGTGGTTAAGGCATTCAACTCGTAATCCGAGGGTCGCGGGTTCGAATCCCCGTCACACCAAATATGCTCGCCCTTTCAGCCGTGGGGGCGTTATAATGGTACGGTTTAATCTCATTATTCGTTGGTAAAAGAGTTGGCGGTGGGTAGTGATGACTAGCTGCTTTCCCTCTAGTCTTAAACCGCTAAATTAGGGACGGCTAGCGCAGATAGCTCTCTTGTAGCTTTGCGCGAAATTCAAACCAAACCAAATAACAAAAGAAGGGGAACATTATATAACAGTGCTCTTTATGTAATTTTTGCTTTTTTAACGACTGCCCTCCCTTAGTAGTAAACAATATAAAAAAGAAGTAAACATTTGGATGTAGCTAAAATTTAATATAAATACCGAGTCTTAACTCTTTTGTACTTTTTCCAAAATAATGGATTTTTATAAATGATTCATATGTGCAAAGCAAACTTATTTCAGTATTAAAAATTAAGTTGTACTTGATTTTTCGTAAGAGAATAGTTTTATGTGTCTTTATTTGTTTCTGGCATTAAGCACAAAGCTACACAATGGGCTATCTGTACCCTACCCACCACTGGTATCGAAACCCGGTTTCTAACGATGTGAATCCGCAGACATGCCGCTGTGTCATGACCCAAATATTTCGCCAAGCAAGACTACAGACAGTTGAAGATGGTCCAAAATTTTACAAAAAATAAACCTTTATTCGGGGCCCGGCATGGCCAGGTGGGTTAAAGATTTCTACTCGTAATCCGAAGGTTGCGGGTTCGAATCCCCCTCACACTAAACATGCTCACCCTTTCAGCCATAGGGGCGTTTTAATGTGACGCTCAATCCCACTATTCGTTGGTAAAAGAGTTGACGGTGGGTTGTGATGACTAGCTGCCTTCCCTCTAGTCTTACACTGCTAAATTAGTAGCTTAGCGAGATATTCAAAACAAACCAAAACCAATTAGACTATTTGCGGTAAGAATAACG
The DNA here is from genome assembly GCF_004210375.1 of Tachypleus tridentatus. Taxonomy (NCBI): domain Eukaryota; kingdom Metazoa; phylum Arthropoda; class Merostomata; order Xiphosura; family Limulidae; genus Tachypleus; species Tachypleus tridentatus. The sequence goes on along the minus strand of NC_134837.1, from coordinate 242,474,148 downwards.
GTACACATCATAGTCGATATGGTTTGCTATTCAGAACAGATCAAAGTTTAGAACCGCGACTTTTTTTTTTTTTACTTTTCTGAAATAATAACATTTTTGATTTACTGCCACGATTGTTCTGTTGTTAAGCGCAAAACCACACAATACGCTTATCTGCGCTCTCTCCACCAAGAATATCGAAATCTGATTTTGAGCATTATAAACCCGCAAACATATTGCTTTGTTTAAAGGATGGGGGCTATTATAACGATGGTAACATGTAAGGTAAATTTGACAATAGTAATAATCGTAGAAATATTAAGGTTTTCTTCCCTGAAAGAATATATTTTTCTATTCGTCATAAGTGGAATTCCTTTGCTTATCAAAGAGAAAGGCACATTTAATGACGATTACAAATTTGATGGAATAAAGATGAACGTTGAATAACGAAAATTGCTTTTGAGATAAATTAAAGATATTGTATATGTATATACGTTAAATAGCAGTGCGCAACTCCAGACTTCCACCAAGATAATGACTCGTTTCGATTCTCGTTAACATCATAAATTTATCTACTAGGAGGAAGATAAATCTGAAGCTGGTTTTGATATATTTTAAGCGTTTATCAAAGCTTACGTTTTCTGATTGTCTTTCGGTTGTTGTTCTATTTCTGAAGTGATATATTCAAGCTTAAATCTTTTTACAGAAATAATAGCAAATCTAAATTTTTTTAGAATGCCAATGGCAGTTTACATATTTTATCTTTTTTGGGTCTCATCCTAAAGATTGGCTTTATAGATACGTAATATTGGAGTTAATAAACATCAGACAAGTACAATATAAGTATGGTTGTAGTTTGAAATGTAACTGAGTTTCAAATATAAAAGAAGAAAACGTGTAGAATAACTGGACGCTTACAGGTCTTGAAAGGCGTTGGAAATCAAAGGATTATTTTTCCCTCTTAGTGGAGAGAAATATAAAGCGTGTATACATAAAATATATCATTAAGTGAAATGAATTAATCGTATTTATATGAAGTGTCCCATTTCAATTATGTTATTTGATTCTGACGGTTAACTTTTTTAAATAAAGGTGAATTATTTGATATTACTTGAAGATATAATTAGGAGATACAACGCAATAGAAAAATATTGTGACAAGTAAATTAAATAAAAACGACCTACAAAGGAAATTAATTAAAAGTAAACATTCAACCTTTGTGTGTAATGTATGTCATTAATGTGATAACTATTCGTGTTCGTAGCATTTACCACTATTAATCTTCTGAGATTGTTACCCTGGTGCTGTAAGTTGCATAATAGTATTAATGATTTTACTAATTAAGTATGGTAAGTCCGAAGGCGTACGACACTAAAAACTGGTTTTCGACACCAATGATAGGCTTAGCACATAGAGCTCATTGTGTAGCTTTGTGCTTAATAAAAAAAAAGAATTACTAATTAAAGTGCACTGCGGTGCGTCTGAGGACTTAAAACACTAGAAATCGGGTTTCGATACTTGTGGAAGGCAGAGCAGAGATATCTCATTAGTTCTTAATTCCAAACACGTACTAATTATTCATTTAGTTACTTTAGTTTTATATATAATTCACATAAGAAGTTAAAATGAAAACGTATTTTTTGTTGTTCAGTTATGAACTTGTAATTATTAATCATCTAAGCTCATCTGGGTTTTATTGAGGCAAACTGTTTCTGAATACCATTGGTAATCATTAGTTTGGTATAATGACATCGGAGATAAAATCGCTCCGTGGACATTAAACATAAACTCTCTGTGCAAAATTGCTTATTACATTGCTTCCTCACGAGTTTAACTTGTTTGATTGTTGTTACTCGTAAAATTACACACAGGGCTATCTGCTTACTACGAGTATCGAGACCCGATTTTTAGCGTTGTAATCCTGTAGACTTATCACTGAGCCACTGGGAAACGACATATGTAAAAAATTACGTCCTTTGCATTACATTAAAGATGTTATTTTGAATAGTGCATTGTATAATACTATCGGACCGACATGGCCAGGTGGTTAGGGTGCTCGACTCCCAAGCTGAGAGTTGCAGTTTCGAATCCCAGTCACACCAAACACGCTCGCCCTTTTAACCATAGAGGCGTTATAATGTATCGATCAATTCCACCATTCTTTGGCAAAAGAGTAGCCCACGAGTTGGTGGTGTGTCGTGATGACTAGCTGTCTTCCCTTTAATCTTACACTGCTAAATTACGGATGGCTAATGAAAATAACCTTCGTGTAACTTTCCGCAAAATTTAAAAAATCTAACTAACTAACCATACCATTGTAAAACTACTCAAAAAGTAAAAATCGTTAGCCAGTTGGATTCTAACTTGCATCCCTACTTGACAAGCAGGCAGTATATCCATCTATATTATCGTATTTTGAAGGGTAAAAGCCTCAGTCTTAATGTTATTGGTTTTTCTCAAGATGGAGCTCAAGAGTATCCATAAGTTATGCTTATAGACTTTTAAAGTAGAGATATTTTCTTTTTATTCACATTTGGTGGGCTATGCACAGCTTAGTACTTTAACTTAAGTAGATATCTTGAAGGCCAAATATATCTTATCATCGTATATTATTTTTTTCTATATATATATATAAAATGTGAAAACTAAACTCAGTTGCCTTTGGCGTTGAAAAAATATTCTTCGCACTTGTAATTATCACATTTATGAAAAAATAAATAATGGGATATCTATACTATTGTGTTAAGAAAATATATTACTTCTAAATAACTTCTTTTTATAACATTTTGTAATTTGTATATATGTATAAAGTTTGATTTTGCTCTGCCATTTCGATCAAATGGCATATTCCACAAGAGCTGACGATATTATAAATTCAACAGAGTTTCTGGAATATTTGAAATGTGAGGCTGGTTTTAAAACACCCATTACGCTTGTTGAGGTTTGCATTACACGTTAATTACACCCGAAAATTGTAATGATCCAGCACCGTCGTTACTAATGTACAGTATAAAACTAGAAATTCCGCACATGTTCTGACTTTTTATTTTTAGCTCAAACCTTCAGAATGGAACACAGAGTAACTAAGAGATAATTGTAACTGAGCTGTTGGAAGTCCAATAAAATATTCAGACGTAAGGTTCTTATGTACGTGCAAAAACGATAAGCTGGTTGTTTGGTTGTTTAGAATTAAGTATGAAGCTACACAATGGGCTATCTGTGCTCTGTCTACCATGGATATCGAAATTCGGTTTCTATCACTGTGAGTCCGCAGACATACTGCTGTGATACTGAAGGGCAAAACGATGGGCGAAAATTATCCTTGATAAAATACGAAAAAAGCTGTATTTTTTTTGTTTCCAGTTAAGCTCAAAGCTACGCAGTGGGCTATCTGTGGTCTGCCCACCATGGTATCAAAACCAGGTTTCTAACATCTTAAATCCGCAGGCATAAAACTCCGTCATTAGGGTAGGAGGTGAAAAATGCTCCTGAATAATAAAACAGATAAGAAAGTGATGATTTATCCTTTTATCTGGCTATCTAATTATCTGTTTATGTTTAGAGCATTAACGACATTTATTTGTGAAAATACTATTCACTGGTTGAAAAATAAACTGACGGTTAGTATATGGCGTAATTTGTTTGTTTTGTTTTGTTTAAATATAAAGACACCTTATGGGCTATCCACGTTCTGTCCATGTTGGGAAATAGAAAAACAAATATTTAGCATTAAAAGTATGTAAACTTACGCTGTACCATTGTGATACGCATGATGTACTAATTTTGGCTTTAAAACTCTTTCTCTGTATAAAACACTTTTATATACTATGATCTTGGGACATTTAGATGTAGTTAAGATACTAAATATGTCGTTACCATTATATCATTTAATCATGTCCTTTAATACATGAAATAGTAAGAATTTCAACGTTTAAATATGCACAATAATTTACTATATAACTTTAAAAGCAAAGTGTGTTACCCTTACGATACAACGCACTTTTAAAAGTTGAAGAAGTTGTGAATTTTTTGGATATTTCGGTGAAAAGTGAGAAAGGCTTCCTGTCTACTTCGATATACAAAAAGCCATTCTTAGTTGCCATGGTGCCACATGCAAGATGCTTTATCTATTGCCACAAAAAATTTGTTTTTTTTCCTCGTTTATTCATAGGTCTGTTAAGGTTTTTTTCATCTCATGAAGATCTTATGTTTGAACTGCATTATTTAAAATATAGAACTAGCGATAGAAATGTTGAACTATATATCGCAGATAAGATTTATATAAAGCACTGTAATAAAGTACAATTTCAGAATATATCAGACTATAAATAATAAGTAAGAGTAATAAAGAAAGAATATATTTGCTATATGTTCCGTCACTGTCAACAAAAATAAGTAAGGTATTCATGAAAAATTAAGCCTTCAAAGGTATTAAAGACAAAACTGAATTAAAGGATAAATGTGCAAAATATAAAATCTCTTGAAGTTGTGACTTGAATTATATCGGAAAACAAGTAAAAAATTCGAATTAATGAACACAAAAACGCGTCGAAAAATTTTAAAAAATAGTGATTCGGCCTTGGCGGAGCACGTGACAAACTCTTCACTTAACACTGAATGGGATAACGTTCAAATATTTATAGAAGTTAAGATAAAAATGAATTAAACTTAAGAGACTTTCTAGAAAATGTTAAACATAAAATTATTTTGAATAAAAATCTGGGTATGGGTGCCACAGAGGCAAATGTTTAGGAATCTATATTCTGAAGACGGTTAGTATGGATATTAGTACTTTACTTGAAATAAAGTACAGAACAACGTTTCTACTTTCTTTAATTTTTTTTTCTATTTTAATTAAAGTGCTAATATTCATACCAGTCGTCTTGATAGTACGTTTTTACTTCAAGTTAGTTTCTCATCATCACGAATTTGTTTAGAAATTATACACGTACCCTTGCTTATATAACAATGGAAGTTATTATGTTTATTCTGGCTTCTTGGAGATGGTGTAATTTTTCCACCGAAACGTGTGCAGTTTTCATTGTATGTTTTGCTTTTAACTTTATATAATCAACTACGCATTTTTAGACTTTGAAGTTCAAACTTATTTTATGAAATCTGTGTGTAAGAACGGTAATGGAGTTTATTATTTCCTTTATTTTGAAATACAAATTATCTAAATTTGGGCGTAAATATCGGGTTTTTTCCTATCAATTAATATTTCAAATTTATCTAAGCTATGTTACTCTTTTAATTTTGCAGGCTCGGCATGGCCAGGTGGTTATGGCGCTCGGGTTCGAATCCCTGTCACAACAAACATGCTCGCTCTTTCAGCTCTAGGAGCGTTATAATGTGACAGTCAATCCCACTATTCGTTTGTAAAGAGTAGCCCAAGAGTTGGCGGTAAATGGTGATGACTAGTTGCCTTGCCTCTAGTCTTGCATTGCTAAATTAAGGACGGGTAGCGCAGATAGCCTTCTTGTAGCTTTGCGCTAAATTCAAAAGCAAACAAACATAATTCTCGTGTTAAGTTATATTAATCATGTTATCATTGGTAAAACATGGTTTTGTTTTGTACAGGTGATTCTAAGTGTAACTTCATATAAAGCAACGATATAGCATTACAACTGTACCAATTATATATTAATTCCAATTAGGGACTTTGATGCTAAGTTTGTTCCACAATGCATAGTGTGAATGTCAATAGAGTCGATTCACTGCCTCTAAATGTTAACCTAACCGAAGTATCATTTTTTTGTTTTTTTAATGCAGAATTGTATTAAAAAATTGTTCTGTGTACACAATAAACTGCTGTTTTTGGAGTAACTAGTTCAGTTCAGAACTAAAATATCATCATTAACACGTGACTGTAAGTTATCAAAGAAGGAAGATAAAACAGCTGTATTATGTAAATGTTAGTGTGCGTAGTTTTTTTTAATTTTCTGGGGTCACAATTACCTCGAAAAAAATTAGCTTTACAGTTTTGATGTAACAGTTTCAATTTGACTGTTACTATTTTCTTTAAAAGAGATTAGATACCACTCTTCCATCAAAGTAACAGTGGAAAATAACCTTTATACAGAAGCATTCAAAAACTGTGACTTTATAATAACAATCCGCTCGATATTTTTATAAATGGAATTTTAGGAAAACGGTCACAGTTAAAATACGGTCAGATTGATAGTTTTATAACAGGTGTTACTGATAAGATGATGGTAAAATATAGTCAAACCAACGTGAACAGGAATGCGACAGTCACCTATTATGAGTATTTAGTTAATCACCTAAACTAGAACTTTGACATCGCAAAATGCTATAAATTTCATGTCCAGATGATTTACTTAGATAGACTCGATCCGCTTCTCATGACAACCCGAAGGAATGAAAGCACCTAAAGCTTTGACACGCAAAATGCTATTGAGTTAAATAAGTAAAATCTTTCTGATCATATTGCGTGTTGTTTTTATAATTTCGAATGTGAAACCATTTAAAAAATGTTTAACATTTTGTATATGAAATGAAAAACAGAAATCGTTTTACAAACATTTGTGACAGCGAACTAATACTAATAAAACGAAAAAAATACATCTTACTGTTTCAGGAAACAAAAAACAACAACATATATTTGGACACGAATATCTATGAAAAACACCCTGTCTTATCATTTACACAGTACGGTACTGTATTTCTGTTTGTTTTTGGATTTCGCTCCAAGCTAAACGAGGGTCATCTACGCTAGCTGTCCCTAATGTAGCAACGTACGACTAGTCATCATCACCTATCGTTAACTCTTGGGTTATTTTTTTACCAACAAATAGTGGGATTCACCTTGAAATTATAAAGTCCCCACGGCTGAAACGGCAATCACGTTTGGTAGACGGGGATTCAAACCTTACACCCTAACCACCTGGTCATACCAAGCCTATATGGTAATGTAAGTCATAGATAATAATGCTCATGCATTTACTTAGTTAAAGTAAGATAATAGTAAATAATGGTATTTTTTTCATGTTAATTGTTTATTTTTACTGCATTGTCAAAAATGCAATACCAAGAATGGTCTGTTTGAAATAAATGACATCTGTACGTTTATATAAAAGATTTTAGTTGAGATGTCGTTATTGGTTTCATGTTTTATTTAGACCTCAGATATACCGAAATGCCTTTAGGAAAGTTTACGTCGTTTTTGGGATTGTTTATATTTTTAAAAAATAAAAGACTCAAAGCAATTTCTGTATGTTTCTACTGCTGTTTAATGTCGGATCTATTTTGCAATTATTATTAAACATGTTGAGCCTGATAGTTAAGGCACTTGACTCATGTCATCTTTTCATCGATCGTTATATGGTCACGATGGATCTCTACCTTCCTTTTGTCTGGTGATTTGGTGTGTGAGTTCTGGAGATAAAGTCTACATTATTTCTTCAGTAAAATTCAGCTCGGTAGCTAAGAAACTCCATTAGTACCTTACGTGTCTGTATGCACGTTGCAGTAGTTCATTTGCACATGCGAGTGGCTCATTGCAGAGCATTTCCATTATCGTACAACGTAGATTTTTTTTGTGTTTTCTGCTATAAATTTCTCTGTTTTTCGTTCGTTGTTAAAGTAAAGATTTGTTTGTATAAACATTTCTAAACAAAGAAATGGAAAACATACAGCACTAGTCTTATTTTTGCATATAAAAACCCTTTTTAAAATGCTATTAACATTTCAATTCGCTACCTTTTTGCTCAGTAATAGGTGGTCATAGGTTACTTAGAAGTTTACTAAATTCTGTAATGATGGGCGCTGAGGGTATATTTTCATCATGTATAATAAAGGTGTTCAGCGTTCTTAATGGTTCATTTTTATTAAGATTTTTGCGTAAATTATCTATTGATCTCGTTTGAAACCTATTTAACAACATTGGAATGTTTGTGTAAGAAGATTGATTGTTGTTGTTGCTGCTTTTTATCTTGGAACTGTGTATGCTAAAGTGATTGTTGAATTTTGTGTTGTCTGTAACTTTACTGTAGTGCCCGGCATGGCCAGGTGGTTATGGGTACTCGACTCATAACCTGAGGGTCGCGGATTCGAATCCCCCTCTCATCAAATATTCTCGCCCTTTCAGCCGTTGGGAAGTTATAATGTGACGGTCAATCCCACTATTCGTTGGTAAAAGAGAGTAACCCAAGAGTTGGCGGTAGGTGGTGATGACTTGCTGCCTTCTCTCTAGTCTTACAGTGCTAAATCAGGGACAGCTAGCGCATATAGACCACGTGTAGCTTTGCGCTAAATTAAAAAAACAACTTTAGTATGTGTGATTTGGTTACGTTTAATCTTACTGGCAGGCATACTCTATAACCGGACTATGGAAGTTTAATAGAATTTAAGTATATTTTTGCTTGTAGAGCTTCTATTGTTGCCGATCAGACATTGTCATTGTACATACTTTGCCAAATTTTGTTTCTTATTTCATTTACGTGCGGACCCAGTATAGTTAGGTGGTTAAGGCACTCGACTTGCAATCTGAGAGTTGAGGGTTTGAATTCCAGTAACACCAAACATGTTTGTCCTTTCAGCCGTGGGTGCGTAATGTGTGATGTACAATCCCCCTATTCGTTTGTAAAATAGTACCCCAAGAGTTGGCTGTTGGTTGAGGTGACCAGCTCTAGCCTTACACTGCTAAATTAAGGACGGCTAGCGCAGATAGCCCTCGTGTAGTTTACATGAAATTCAAAAACAAACAAACATTTATGTGCTTAATCCAGTTTACTTTAAAATCGTAGATTGGAGCCAGGGATTTGGCTAATGTGGCTACCTGGAGAAGAATTCCGTAAAAGTATTACTTTTGGAGCTATTCGCTCTTCTTTTTCATTTCGTGAATAATGTGATTTGTGGACACTAATCTTGTTGTTGTTTTTTTCATTTGTTGCAGTTGTTTCCTATTTCATTCAACCGTGGTTGTAAATTTACCTCTGCAGTGGTAGAAGTATATGAGCACTTCAAGATCGCCACATCATTCTCAAAGTGGAAGCAAAAGCAGTAATTTGGATCAGGCAGTGGCATTTCACTCATATACCTGATGAATAGTATAGAGCTAACGACCGCTTCTTGGTCCGAGAAGGTGTCCGACATATTAATTCTAGCTTTTCTGCTACCAAGAATGTTGGAGAGCCAGTGAATAACACCTCGCGGTAGTTTCACTTATGATATTTGATATTTTAGTCTGTTGTGTTATACAGTATCGACTGATATCTAAACATCAAGAAATCAAGCGAAAGTACAGTAGTTTCGCTTAAAACTGTCTACTATGGTTTCTGTAAATATTACCAGATGGTCTGTGGTTTTCCTTTTTTTTTTCCTTAATCCGTTTTGTATTTCAGTAACTTTTGATGTCAGTTTGAGATAGGCTAAAAGTCTTTAACTGATGACTTGTTAACAGCTGGTACAGCGGTAAGTCTACAGATTTACAATGCTAAAATCAGAGGTTCGATTCCCCTTGGTGAACACAGCAGATAGCTCAATGTGACTTTGCTATTAGAAAAACAAACACATACACACACAAAATCTAATCCAAAAGCGTTAGAATTTTGTCCCTCGCTGAGACAGCGGTAAGTCTTTAGATTTACAATTCTAAAATCAGGGGTTTGATTTCCTTTGGTGGACACAGCAGATGGCTAGCCTGATGTGACTTTGCTATAAGAAACACACACACACACACTTATGATTTTTTTCTTGTAGTTTACCAGTAATGTTGGTTAGGTTAATAGGTCTTTAGCTTTCTGGTTTACTTGCAAGTTTTCCTTCTTTCAGAAACATTAAAACTTTCCCTAGTTTCTAAGCAGCTGGTATGTAACCTTATTATATTAAATATAGTAGCTAGGTGGTCGTATAATCTGAGTGTGCTTTCCTTTATAAGTATATATATTGTATTTTGTCATATCTTGTGTGGAGCCTTGCTTATCTTCTTTTTAAGGGTTTTCTAGTGCGTTATTGGTTTAATGAGTTTTTACGTTGCGTTATCTTGAGTGTTGCTACATCCTTATTGGATCTCTAGGGGAACGACCAAGAAGGTAGGTGCGTACAAGTTTTTGTTTGTGACAATATGGTTATTCACTTTGTTGTGGAACTATGTGTTCATAGTCGGTTCGTTTGACGTTTTGTACGAGTTTTCTGAATATTTCTGCTTTTCCTATGTTTGTGTTGGCTAAGGTGTTATTGTATTTAAGTATGTGGTATACATATTTGTATTGTTTCTAGTATATCTTTTGAAGTGAGACCAGAAGTTTTTTGATATGTTAAAGTTTGAGCAATATTCATTTCAGTTATTGGCTTTTAGTGTTTTTATTTTCTGTCTTATAGTGTTTCTGAGTATAGTTAGTCTGGTTTTTAATACATAATTTCGTGTATTTATATTTTTCCGTAATTTTCTTCGTTCTTTTATTGTATTTAGTTATTCGTGGAGTTTCCATATTTGGTTGTGATATTGTGTTGTTATTTAGATGCATATTTTTGTTGTATTTATATAGCACTCGGTGATTGCATGGTAATAATATACGATTATAGTACGGTTTTCGGCACCACTGATCAAACACTTTATGATTTATTATTTCTTTGTATTTTGTCCAGTTTGCTTTTCTATAATCCAATTTAGAAATATTTATTTGCTGATTATAATTTTGACTGAGATCGAAGTTACACCAAATCACTATGCATAGCTAGTATGAGTCGTGGTATTGTAACTGGGTAGATACAACTGACATTCTCTAATAATTCTTGCAGTTTTCTACCAGTTCCTTTAGTCCCGACACATTCAAATACTTTATTTTTACTCTTCAAGTCTCCTATTATAACGTAGTTATCGTTTTTGATTAAAATTCGTTGCAGTAGGTTTGTATCTATGCTAATCTTCGAAGTGCATTGTAGGGGACAGTGATAACAAGAGTAGTGTGATTGTTTAACGTTATTTCTAGAGTTATACTTTCATTTGTGAAGGTAAAGCTTGTGTTATTTACGAATAATGTGTTTTTAAAGAGGACCACGTTTGTTGTTTGTTTGTAATTAAGCATAAAACTACACAGTGGGCTACCTGTGTCCTGCCCACCATGGGTATCGAAACGCAGTTTTTAGCGTCGTAAGTCCGCAAACATAACGCTGTATCAATGAGGAGGGCTGAGATGGCTCTCTTCGGTTTGTTTTTTGTCTCTCTTTCGTGTCTTACAGTAACGTTGTATAGTAGTTTATTTCAGATCTGTTATGTTTGTTCATCATATAATATTTCTGATATTATATCCATCGTGGTGCTACTTATTAGATCTCTGTTCTCATGCAGCTTGCAAGCTAGGCCACCTTAGATGTTGGTGTGGATAACTGTGAGTGTATTCACTGTTTATGACTAGATGAACTGCTAGTTTTGATATTATGATTAGCAGTAATATCTGTGCAAGTGGTTTCTTTGTGATGTTTATCATTGTTGTGATGAAGTCTTCTTTCAGTGCTGGATTGTTGGTTTTTGCAACAGATTCGTATATCACATTTTCCCTGATATTCATAAGTGGTTTGTTTGCTTTTTTTCAATAGTCCTTTGTAGTTTGTTTAGATTATTGACGGTCGCGAATTCGAATCCCTGTCATGTTCTTACTAACATGTTCTTCCTACATGGTAACTGAGTTATCCACCCGGCTGTAAATATTGTTGCCTTACTCAAATTTACCGGCTGACCACCAGTTTGATGAGACTAAAATTAAAATAGAGTAAAGTAAAGTATTCTGAAAAGAGAAACTATATGTTTAATATCTTATTATGTAATATGTTTCCTAACTAAATAACTACAATGTTCTTAGATTAGTGCTAAATATGAAATACGTAACTCAACTACATGTTGAGAACGTATGAATGAAATTCAAGTTTAAGAAAATACACACATACGTATAAGGGGTGAAATAGATAAGTTATTATTCCAAGCTTACTTCCTATATGCATATATTTTCTTAAATTATTTAAGTGTTTTGTAAGCACGCTAGTCTAATTTTTAGCTGACATCAAAATAACTAATGAGAATTTAAAGAATTTGTTTTATAACATCAAAAGTATTACCAATTGCATAAAATTTTAATATTTTATTATTGTGAATGGTTTATAGAATATTTTACTTGCTTCAAAAGAAATCTATAGATTTATGGTGGTATCTGTTATATTACAAGTTATTGAAACAACAAGGCTTTAATCAAATTATTTTGTTTTGTCTTGGGCCCGGCATGGCCAAGCGTGTTAAGGCGTTCGACTTGTACTCTGAGGGTCATCGCTTCGTATCCCGGTCACACCAAACATACTCGCCCTTCTAACCGTGGGGACGTTATAATATAACGATCAATCCCACTATTCGTTGGTAAAAGAGTATCCGAAGAGTTGGCGGTGGGTGGTGATGACTAGCTGCCTTCCCTCTTGTCTTACACTGCTAAATCAGGGACGGCTAACGCAGATAGCCCTCGAGTAGCTTTGCGCGAAATTCAAAAAACAAGCAATTCTCTTGTCTTATTATAAAAATAGATATACTAATAATATTATTATTAGTACTTCAGTGATATGCTATATTTTTCGAACTGAATTTATTGTGTTATAAGTCATCAGAGTAATAAATAAAATCTTCAACATCCATCTTTAAGTAATTACGAAATCATAATTTTTTGCAAGTGTTTATTTTATTTTATTTTTGGAACGAGAATCAAATTTTACATTTTTACAAAAACTCTATTTTGTAATAAGATTAAGTAGTTAAATACTTACAGTAATTTATGAATTTCATGGTTGAGTTAAAACTTATATTATGCTTTTTACTTTTTCTGTAATATACGGTTATTTTTCTGCAAGAAATGGATATTCTATTGAATAGATGTTTTATTTGTTTGTCTTAGAATACGATGCTTTATTTTAAATATAGTTAAAATGATAGAAAAAATTGAATTCACTTCTGAAGTCATTACAATTGCGTAATGTTTGTCCAACTATGATAGCGTTTGTAAAACATTTCACGCACAGATTTAAGCCCCATGAAAGGGCTTCAATATTTTCCCGATTTCTCAAGAAACACTCATGCATCCATGAGGCGGTCTTACTAAAGAAATGTTATCAAATGATTATATTTTAATTTGATGATTTTGTATTGTTGTGCTAAAGTTAACTTAAAATATTACGATGGTTTCTTTGTTAATTGATTATAAGTAAATGGATTAGGCATAAAAATGGAAATTTTGCTAAGTATTACAGAACCTAATAACTTTAATGAGTTTCGTTGGTAGCTTTATAAAGTTTAATCCAGTTTTGGGAAACATGTTTTTATATTTTCGTTACATTTTGAGATATGAACCAGCGGTACGTTTACAGACTCATAACGCTAAGGGTCAAGGTTCGATCCCCTGTGGTGTATACATCATAGATACCTCAATGTTTACCTTTATGTTCAAACAGAACACATTTTTTACTATATTGAAAAGCTTATAATAAAGAAAATTGTATCCCATGAGAAACAAAAAAGTTTATGAAAATAATTTATTTTTATAGAGCTATTTAATTTCTTTTCAGTTTCTAGTTCAATATAACTCAGTAGTTACGTGCCTCTTTGATGTGACTTATTGGAATTAGCTTACTGAAAGTCTTTTACAGAAATCATGGGCGTGATCAAATTCCGTATTTGTTTGTCTACTCTTTTTACGTTAGTTACATGAGTGACAAGTTGCAAAGAAAATATTTTCTCTTATTATTAAATTAATTAATTTAAATAGAAATTCAGTTTTTTTACTTGAAAATTCTCATTCCTATCTTCCTAGTTTTGTTCTTTCAGAATGTAAAACTAATTACGAAAGAGCATGACCTAATTTGTATTTGATTAGTACAGGGAAAAAATAATAATAGCTTTTCAACGAAAATAGGAATGGAAAGGAATGAATAGATGTTCGGTAAGTAGGAAATAATTAAAGTACTACTTATGTAAAATCTGTAGGAAGCTTAGGACTCGTTTCAATCTTAAATTGTAATTATGAAAACTTAGAATGCATACTAAATTCAAATTATTATTAAATTAGAGATAAATGAATACATGACCTTTTAAAGAGAAGCATTCACACATGAACCATAAGGAAGATGAACACGAGAAAAACATTTAATCAAGTACACCACGATAATAATAAGTTTAATAAAATAACAGTAATATATAGATCTGTAATCTTAGAACAATACTGCCAACAATCATGACCACGTGTGCTAAAGGTCATTCAGAATAAACAGCCATATATATATTTGTTCTCTACGAAGTTGAAAAGCCATGAATTAATGTAGCCAGTCCTCTCCTCTGACGCCCTGCATGGCCAGGTTGATAAGGCACTCGACTCCTAATCTGAGGGTAGCGGGTTCCAATCCCCGTCGCATCAAACATGCTCGCCCTTTCAGCCGTGGGGGCATTATAAGTGACGGTCAATCCCACTATTTGTTGGTAAACGAGTAGCCCAAGATTTGACGGTGGGTGGTGATGACTAGTTGCCTTCCATCTAGTCTTACACTATTTAGTTAGGGACGGCTAGCGCAGATAGCCCTCGTGTAGCTTTGCACGAAATTCAAAACCAAACCATCTCTCCTCTGGCTGTGAAGCAGGAAACCTCACACCAGCCATAGGTTTCACGTAAGACTTTGCTGCCAAAACAAGCTTTTGACTGACATTTACGCGTTGTAGTTGAACATATCAGATTATGCATAAATTGTGAAGCTACTTGTAAAAGGTAACTGTAATGATTTTATTGGTACAGGCCCTTTCAGATACTGGTTTACCACAGCTAAAGGTAATAAATAACACGTGGGAATTACTTTTTCCCTCCAGTTATACATTCACAATCTGCACTTTCATGCATTTCAACTACTTTTTGTACTGAAATGAATGTTAAACAAATATTTAGTAAGACTGTGTGCTTATTAAATACCTGAGTCTTAATGACTGAAAATATTAAAGAATAACCTAATAAAACATTATATGAATTACGCTTATATTTGCTATAATACAAATTATTATTTGTTTATTCACTTTCTAAATATAACGTACTGACGAATATTTTATTTCATCTCAATAGCTAAATTAACTTGCTACGTCTAGTAAAATAGTGAAACAGCAGGTAAAACTGTGTTTCTTTCCAATCATTGCGTGAGTTTACTTGTAACTCTTATCTCTTTAGTGAAAATCCACCACCAACAAAATATTTTAGTTTGAAAACTGAAACAGTTTCAAACCTGCATTAATTAAAATATCAGGGCACTTTATCTTCTAATAATTTTTACAGGTCAGTCATAACAGTGAACTTTATATTTTAAAGTCCTGACATCCAGATCAAATCCTTTATTCACTTCTTATGTCGCATGATAGTTATATTTTCAGAGTAATTGATCCATTTGTGTTAAATAGATGTAACACCACACATATTTATTTATACATCTATATTACCATATAAATATATCTGAGCACTTCTTTTCATCGCATGTTCTAGTAGCTATAGATAGACTTCATCCAGCTCACAAACATGGCAACTTTTACATGGACACTGCAACAGCTATATCTTGATAGGTATGTTGCTGTAATATGCTGCCATCTATCACTCATTAAAATCAACTACTTTCCTAAGCATCACAAAAGAAGTACTGAGGTCCCCTGGTTGAACAGTGGTAAGTCTTCAAATTTACAATACTAAAATTAGGGGTTTGATTACTCTCGGGGGATACAGCTAATAGTCTGATGTAGTTTTGTTATATCAAAACACATACACACAAAAATCACTGGAGAATTCAACTAAACTTTTCAGCTGAAATTCTCTCATCCAAGTTTTAATATTTGTGCTTTCACTATTATATAAATATATATATACACCAATGCATACTTAGATCAATTAAGGGTAGATAAACTGAGATCAGAGTCAGGAAGTTCAATGAATGGAAAGAGTATCACTATATTTTGAGACAATGTTTTAGTATTTGTATATTGCAGCTCAGGAAGACTACAGTTAAACAAAGTCATACTCCTCCAGTTTCGTTATCCAACACGCATTGGGCCCGGCATGGCCAGATGGATAAGGCACTCGACTCGTAATCCGACGGTCGCGTTCGAATCCCCGTTACACCAAACATGCTCGCCACTTCAGCTATGAGAGTGTTATAATGCGACGGTCAATCCCAATATTCGTTGGTAAAAGAGTACCCCAGAGTTGGAGGTGGGTGGTGATGACTAGTTGCCTTTCCTCTAGTGTTACACTGCTAAATTAGGAACGGCTAGCGCAGATAGCCCTCGTGTAACTTTGCGCGAAATTGAAACCAATCAATCAAATCAAACCAACATGCATTGACCCTTTCCATATTTTTATATGTATAAGCTATTTAAATTATACATGGTCAAGCCATATAGTGAACAATCTAATATATAGATAGTATCAGTAGTGTTTGAAAAAGATCACAACTTTAATAAGTTCTGTATTTGTTGCACAATATCAGTATTCAGAAACAGTAAACAAGACTAATATACACTATCTTTCTTATGTTACAATAAATTCCGAAATTGTGATAATGTAATTCCCATATAAATTTATGGCACCACGACTAACATCAGTATATATATGCATCAAAAACTCACAATCCTATCATAAATATATCAGAAATGGAGCTTCAATAAAATCTGCTTTAGGGACAGAAATGCTTGCTTGTGCTCCTCAGTTCATCCATAATACAAATCAACTCAAGCTTATGCAGATAATCATGCTGTAGTCATGGAGAAGATGGCTATAAAACATTGGTAATATGACATAAATCCAAGAAAATTGAGAGTTTTTACTTGATCATAGGTGATGGCCATGCCTAAGCTGCTGCAGTCTTTCTAGGACCAGAAAATACTTCATCTTTTCTTACAGTATGATCAAACATTCCATCCGCATGTGCGCGAAACTACATCCTTCTGGCTTTAACATTAAACCTGGCATTTTTATCCATTGAATTGCCATTCTCAGGTTTTTGGTAGCATTGTGAAATGTGTAGTGAAACATCAAGACATTATCAATACAGATCAGGAACCTTTTCCTTTTGCAGCTCTTTCGGTGTAAGCCCATTTAGCTTCTCAAAAGTATTTGTAGCATTATACAGGCCAAATGACAAAGATTATTGCCTTTCTGTCTTACTTTACTTAGATATAGTAAGAGCCCTATCTATCCAGCCATATTTACTCTATCACCACTGATTATTAGAAAGACATTGTCATTTGGCAAATGTGGTCTCTTTACTCAGGGTGTATAATATAGTGGTGTATAGTGAGTTGGCAATTCCTGGCTCAACCAAGAACTCTGTATTTTACCCTCGTATCGTTGCAGGTACATACTAAGCACCACCTAGCTTTAAGCAAACCATGGTAATAACAAAACTCGTCATCACAAATTGATTGTTGTACTTTTACAAGGCAGTGTTTAAAAGTGGCTTGTGTTAAATTGATTTCTCAGACCATAAACCGCCATAGCTTACTGCTGACCCTCCTGAATCTGCTTTGCAGTCATTTAAAACTGGTAGGTTTGCCTTTTTGCTGTACGGAAAGGTAAGGATAGTTTTTTTTAAAGTGATCCTGCTACTCAAAATCAAAGCAAACACTTTGATCCTCCATTTCAGAGTGACATCTGGGGGAGGCAGCAATTGCATCTACTGTGATACAAACATCAATAGCGTTCCAACAAGGCCTAGCTATTTTTTGGAAATAAATGTGGTGGTGTTATAATGCTAAGATGTGTTGGCCTATGGTTTGCTTTTGGTGAAGCTTGAACTCAACACGATGCATTACATTATTAGGCAGTCTGTCCGAGGTACAGCCACAAGAGCTTGTACTGTAGACTTTTTCTCTGTTGCGAACTATTCAAAGTCAGGACTTTAAACTTTACCACTTCAGAAACTGTTCCTGTTGGGAATAGGAAACTTTGCACATCCAAGTTATTTCACAACCCATCACCTGGGAGTACCTCTATAAACCTATGAATAAGTTTATTCTTATAATCTGCTGATTTCGTATAGTTCACCATATAACCACTGTAACACATACGTCTGAGCAGCAGAGTTGTCTGAGAAAGATCTTTCTTTTGAGCTTTAAGCTTTAGATGATAAGATGCTCCAGCTTTGGCACAACCAGGCTACAACTGTATCACAATTCCAGAGTTGTGCTTTGTTCAGAGCTTTACAGCATCAAGGGCTAAACCATTCAAAGTTAGAATCAAAGATTGCATCATCTATTCCTGAATCATTCCAAACAATAACCTCACTGAAATGGTCCAGGCGAACTACTGATGCACCCGTATACTTTAAGAATGATATTTGTTTAGCTTCTATTACAACCATATGTTGTCATATCATAAATTTCTCATCAACAGACTCTCAAACAACATCAGGCTGAAATATCCTAAATGTTTCAAGTGCAGCCGAGTGGGCTTATTTATATAAGAATACTCTTTGTCTGGCTTTCCCCAGGTTAAACAATGACAAGTTACCACAGGCGACTTATTCAATGGCTTTTCATGATTCTGGTAGCATATTTAACTTGTTGGAGGAGTTTCAACATTACTCTATGGACCACTAAGTGTACTAGTCCATGCCTCCTGTATCATTTAATGGCATAATAGCCTATAAGGCCCAGCATGGCCAGGTGGTTAAGGTGCCCAAATTGTAATCTGAGGGTGACGGGTTCGAATTCCTGCCACACCAAACATGCTCGCCCTTTCAGCCGTAGGGACGTAATAATGTAACGGTCAATCCCAATATTCGTTGGTAAAAGAGTACCTACCCCAAGAGTTGGCGGTGGGTGGTGATGATTGGCTGTCTCCCATCTAGCCTTACACTGCTAAATTAGGGACGGCTAGCGTAGATAGCCCTCGTGTAGCCTTGCGCAAAATTCAAGCAAACAAACAGCCTATATGGTGAGCATCATACACCAGTCACACCTCTAGTCTCTTCCAGCTGGTCACGATAACATCAACCATAGTTGTAGTTTAACTGTTTGTCTGACAACTATCTAGGGGTCCTGTAGAGACAACCACTTGATCTAAGACTTGCTTAACTGTACACCACTGTGGTTATTCTCAGCCGTTTGCGCCTCCCGTGTACCGAGGTTAAAGTAAAGAAAGATAATTTTATCAGCTCTTTAAGATGCACTAGATAACGACAGTTCATCTTACGGGGTCAATGGTTGCAGCGAGAAAGCCATCATGAACTTCTGCATAATTTGGGAAAGTCTAATATTAAATGTCCTGAACATCCTTCAAATGTTAAATGTTGAATGTAAGGTGACAAAACAAACCGATAAAGTCAAAGACCAAACACCATGAAAAATAAAAACAAACACGTATTATAAAAAGGAAGACAGAGACAACATATATCTTCGCACAAATCTATCGAGAGTATGACATCAATAAGCAAAATAAAAAAGAACAATTTTTTACACCTCTTCGTAGTAAACATTAACATGTAGGTGGTTTGTTTGTTTTGTGAATTTCACTCAAAGCTACACAAGGGCTATGTGCGCTAGCCGTCTCTAATTTAGCAGTGTAAGAATAGAGGGAAGGCAGTTAGTCATCACCACCTACCGCCAACTCTTGAGCTACTCTTTTATCAACAAATAATAGGATTGATCGTAACATTATAACGCCCCCACGGCTGACAGGGCGAGCATGTTTGGTGCGATTGGGATTCGAATCCGTGACCCTCAAATTACGAGTCGAACGTCTTAATCCAACTGGCCATGGAATGGTGTGGTGTGTATAGATAATAATGCCTTTTCCAAAATTGTGATAGTAGAATTTCCGACGATAGTAAAAACAACCTTGATTTTGAAGTAATGCCTTAATGTAGGAGCCAGGACGTTGTTTCCCTCTACGGAAAGGTATGACAAATTTAATTGATTGAAGCTCAAACGGTGCCATGTTTTACCAGTTTGAAAGTTAGAATCATATCGCAGCGTGTAAAAAGATCCAAGGAACATTTTTAACAGAGGTTTGATGGGTTGTTGTTTTCCATAATATAAGTGTAATTGCTTGTTGTTTGTGGCTGTTAAACGAGTTTGTAAATCGTTTGTGCATCTTAATAATTATTTTCATTTCTATGTATTTTCATGTATTGAGAAAATAAAATTCAGGTGTATGGGATTTTTCTCCTAATCGATGTTGTTTGTAATTAAGCACAAAACTACACAATTGGCTATAATGTGCTATGCCACCTCGGGTATTGAAACCCGAATTTTAGCGTTGCAAGTGCAAAGACATCCCGCTATGCCACTGGGGGTCTCTCACAGTCGCTCTTCGTTTAAATTTCTAAGCAAAATTTCAATTTGTACCAACAGATTTGGAGAAACATTAGTGATGTCAAAAATTTCAAAATAATTGGTAACGTAAAATTTTGCTCTTTGTTCTTCCCTTGCTATGCTTTCATGAAATTTAATTAATTTTAATTCACTCAAGTTGCATATCGCTGTGCTTTTATGAAATTTAATTAATTTAAATTCACTTAAGTTTCATATCGCAGATTCAGAAAATTTTTAAATGCCAGTTTAATCATTCTTATTATATAAGTATTTCACTTTTATCAATAAGTTAAGTTTGATTTTTTTGAGAAAAAGTTTAAAAGTTCTTAATGGAGATAGTAATAATATATTATAACTTCTTTTGGAAGTTGTTTATTAACAGGTATGAACTAGAGTGATATTGATCTTTGAATTAGTTGACCTTCGGTATTGAGGAAAATTATTTCAGAAGGTAATGAAAATATTAGATGCTTGGTGACAATGTTATGCGACATAAAAAGTTTTGCTGCTTTACAGTAATTGTGTAAAGAATACCAGGCTTTACCACCAGTTTTGAATTGTATGCTATGAAACAAAAAACTAGGGCAAAAAAGTTAAACTATTTCCCTATTCCGTCCTATCATAAAAGTGTTTATCTAATATCTGTAAAACTAGTAAACAACGGAACATAATCAGTGATGTCGAGAAAACCCACTTGTAGAGAAATATATATATGTAGAAACGGCTCTTTGGGTTGAGAAAATATTTTACATATAAGAGCGAACATACTCAAAAAAAATCTAGAAGCGTAGTTTCATTCATTTAAATAAAACCCTCGTATAGTTTTCCATGAACTTCAAACCAACCATTCAAATCAACCTTATTATAACTGTTTTAATATCACGTTTCGAAATTTATTCGTGACCAAATAAGAATATAATTGTTGCCATCTAGTTCTCAGGTGTATCACAATGGTTCTTCAAATGGTTTACAAACACAGAGTCCTTAGGTATAATTTTCCTGATAACGGATTTATTTGTTTGTTTCGAATTTAACACAAAGCACACAATGGACTGTCTGGTCACCACTGGTATCGAAATCCGCTTTCTAACGTTGTAAATCCGTAGACATATAGCTGTGCATTGAGAAGGCTCTGATAACATAAGTATTTAAATTCTGTACTTTTATTTATATGCGAAAGATAATAGTAAAAAATATAGAATAATTTATCAGTAATTGATGTAAAAAATCAAAACTTCTTCCAAGCTAAATAATATAAAATGTTCAAAAACATGAAATCTATATTTGGCTCAATCTATTCTCTGTTTTAAAGGAAACTGATTTATTTTCTCAATTTTGGTATGATATCCGTTAAATATCGATATCAAATATTCTGATGAATTAATAAATTAAAAACGTGCTGTTCAGGGTTCAGTCTGGAATAACTGTTGTTGTTTTTATTATATGTCGATGAAGTACTTGATTTATCATCTGATATCAAACATATTTCATTTCCTGACGTTATGACAATTTTAACCCATAATAAAAACTTAGAATCTTTAGTTGAGATGGTTGATTGGTCACTGGATGAGCAAAATGATTTACTTAGTGTAAATTTTTAAAATAATCGATTTATACTTTTGCTCAATAAAAATGAAGATAATGATAATAGGTTTCGTTTGAACTTCGCGCAAAGCAACACGAGGGCCCTCTGTGCTAGCTTTCCCTAATTTAGCAGTTTAAGATTAAAGGAAAGGCAGCTAGTCATCACCACCTATCTCCAACTCTTGGGCTACTCTTTTACCAACAAATAGTTGGATTGATCGTAACATTATAACGCCCCAACTGCCTAAAGAGCGAGCATGTTTGTTGTGACGAGGATTCAAACCTGGCCATGGCGAGTGATAATGGGAAAATGAAGATATATATAAACGCAGTTTTGCTTGAAAGATTTTTAATACAAAGTTCTGGTGTATTACAACTGACTATAAATTAAATTGGTCTGCTGTTAGAAGGATATATATGAATATAATAAAATAAATAAATAGATTAGTTTGTTGGAAATATTTGATAACTTCATATTGTAATTTTGTTTGCTCACATTTAATATATGAAAGTACTTTTTCAGAAGGCTCATTAGAATATAATATAAATATTTTGATCTTTCTTCAAAACAAAATTATGAGAGTGGCTTTGAGTTTAAACTATCGTGTGTCTGCATATCAATTATTCATTAAATACTCAATATTAAATATTTATAAAGCAAATTACTATTTAGCAGGTTATTTTTGCTTGTAATTAAAGTAAATAAATTAATATATCTAATCTCCAGACCCTTTTCTTTAAAAAAAATGACAAAACTCTACTGTTCTACTGTCATGATACAATAATTACTGCTCATTTACACATACTATTTTTATTTAAAAATCAATCAACAGGTCATTGTTAAATAACTTATGCAGGCATAAATGTTTGGAGTAAATTATTTATAAAAGCTTGAGGTTTATTTCAAAAGTTACCTGTTGAATTTATTATATTTACCTAGTTATTTGTATAGTTAATTAAAAATGAAAATTATTACGATACAAATTAGCAATTAGCGTTAACAAAAATATTACGTGCTGTAACCTTTGTGTGTGTGTGTGTATATTTCTTCTGTTTTTACTTATTGAACAAACTTTTCTGTTAAAGTAAATATCTTGTGTATAAATATTGTACATATATATTTTATTTTTTCTTAGTATCACCTTTTCATAATATTACATTGATCGTGGTTAGAAAAAATGTTACTTATTTAGAACATATTGTATTATCTAGTATGTGAATAAAACTGAATTGAACAAGTAACCTTTCAAAACATGCTTCTTCTCTATCTATGACGACTTACTGTCGTCAAATAACACTCACGTAATTCTCGCAACACTGACTTAAATCACGGCCCAGACTAGGCTTAGAGAAGACGAGTAGTTCGAAATCACGATTTCAGGCACAGCTGTACCTTCATCGAAAGAGGAAGACACGTGGAACGATATTTCGTAAAAAAGGAACTTCTAATAAATCTAAGTGTGCTTTGAACTATGTACATGCACGTACAACTTGACAGCTTTGTCACGTTGACTTAAATGGCAATGCTTCATTAATGTGAAATTGTAAAATAGACAGGGTTTTGATAATAATAGTTTATTTTTATAGTGATGTTCTGTTCATTGCAATTTGTAATAACACAACCTAGTAGTTTGGACATTAGCCTGCTTATCGTTGTTTATAGGTCCATTTGTAAACATACTCCTAGTCTGTGCATAACTATCAGTTAAGTCGTAGATAATTAAATATCTTTTTACAAACATCGAAAGGCGTTCGCCATTTTCACTTTCTGTGTTAAGGATATCCGCATTATTATCCCTACTTGATAACTGGTGGGTTTATTATTATATATTGTGCAACATTTTGATATCCAGTTGTTTGTATATATATATCGTTAAACGTCCAGTTCTTTCGCTTTCAGAATGTGAAAGAAAATTATAACACTCACATTAAGATATTAATAGGTCACTGAACCATGTGTTATGTAAACTTGGAGAGGACACCGAAGTAACATTTTTACCCATGATCTGGTTACAGAACTTCCTTTACTTTATTTATGGCCTGATATGGCCTTGATTAGAAAATGGCGGATCGCAGGTTCAAATCCCTATACTTGAACATGCTCGCCCTTTCAGCCCTAAAAGCCTTATTATGAGACGGTTAAACATACTGTTCTTGGTAAAAGAGTAGCCCAATAGTTAGCGGTAGGTGGTGTTGATTAATTGTTTTTATTTCTAGTCTTATCAGTACTAAATTAGGAACTTCTAGTGCAGATAACCCTTGAGTAGCTTTGAGCGAAATTCAAATCAAGTAAAAAAAAAATCTTTTATTTCATCGCTCAAATCAGTCGCCCACATTATTTTTGATTCCTCTTAACCTTTTAACCTACTTTATAGATAAAGTGAACAGTTATTAGTTACCGTTTTATTTTAATTTCTGCCCTCCTTGTTGCTTTCCGAGCGTGTTTTTTCAGACGCGTACGAAGTTTCCACTTATTTCTGAATAAATATGAAGGACTCTATAATTTATTTTCTATAGAAACAGCTGAATGGTTAACTAAAACTTTTTGTCTTAAAATGGCTCTCAAAAATAATTAGATTAATTCTAATTCTAAAAAGGTTATTTCATCAGAGCCGATAGTCACAAGTATCATTAAGGATACTCATACATTTGGATACCGCTCTTGAAGTTTTTCTACATATAAATTCAGAAATATCAAGACAAGATAATAAGTCTGAAACAATAAAGTCTACGTTATCCAAGAGTTTTTCTTCTTAAAGCACGAACTGAAAACCTTGGAATTACTTAAGCATATGATTCCCCCTCCATATATCCTTCAAATCCTGAATATTACAAAGAATTTTGTTTGTTTGTTTGTTTGTTTGTTTATGAAATTCGCACAAAGCTACTCGAGGGCTATCTGTGCTAGCCGTCCCTAATTTAGCAGTGTAAGACTAGATGGAAGGCAGCTAGTCATCACCACCCACCGCCAACTCTTGGGCTACTCTTTTACCAACGAAAAGTGGAATTGACCGTCACATTATAACACCCCAAGGCTGAAAGGGCGAGCATGTTTGGCGCGACGGGGATGCGAACCCGCGACCTTCAGATTATGAGTCGCACACCTTAACACGCTTGGCCATGCCGGGCCTTATTACAAAGAAACCCTAAGTTTTAAGTGCAATATTGGCAAACTTGATGTCATTTAAAAACTAATGGCATAGTTTTGTAAATTATAATTAGTGAATATTCATTCATCTGTTTCTTCCTGAGAAATGTTTCAGATTTTCTTATGCAAACATTTAGTTTGAAAAAAAGTTTTCAAAAACATAAGTTTGCCATTTCATCGACTATTATTAAAGTATGTGTAAATCCAGTCTCAATTTGTTGTAAATTATACTAGGTGTTCTATGTGTTTAATAACTGCTTATATGTGCATTTTATATGTTTGTGTGAATTTAATTGTTCAGTTTTTTAATTTGATGCAATCGTATCAGATAACTCATATGATCAAAGATTGGAAAAAAAATCAGTTTATTACTTTCTGGTGAATCTACATAGCCCCTAATCTTTAGAACACAGATATTGGTAGTGACGTATTTAGGTAGGGGCTAGAGCGGGCTCAGCACCAAAGACCATGATCTTAATGGGGGCTCGTTGATGATTTTATTCTATGTAAAATTGCATTGGATGTAAGGCTCACAAAAAATATTAACCCCTGAGCCCACATAATCTTAAATTCGCCTCTGGGTATTGATTTCAATGTATTTCTTAATTCAAAAACTTGATCGAACTCTTTCACATTATTAATTTTCTGGCTGAAAAAGTTGAAAATAATGTGTGTGATCTTTGTATAATACCAAAAGTGTCCTTGTCGATGAGACAGCAGTATCCTCAAAAACTAGTTTGATATTGTGACAGCCACTTGGAATGCAAAATCTTCTAGGAATTGTTCTCAAAATCCATGATTTCTGTTCTTGATACAGTCCTTCATGTTTACTGTATTGTTTTAGCCCTGACCCCTACAGTGATTAAGGTTTAATCCAGTATATAAAGCTACTTCCAATCCAAGGCTGATCATGTCGTTTACAGAGGATCAGAAAGTATGCATTATACTCAGCATTGAATATGGACAAACCTGAGAGCTCAGTATGTCATTTGTACTATTTTAAAAGCACAAAATGGTGCCCTTCAGTGGCTCAGCGGTGTGTCTGCGGACTTACAACGCTAAAAATCAGGTTTCGATACCCGTGGTGGGCAGAGCACAGATAGCCCATTGAGTAGCTTTGTGCTTAATTCAAACAACAAAATGGCATTTCGACTTTTTGATATGAGCATGTTTTATTTTTTAAAGAAATGTGTTTGTTGTGAGTTTCGCGCAAAGATACACAAGGATTATCTGCGTAGCTGCTCTTTATTTAACGCTGTAAAACCACCATCCGCCAACTCTTGGTCTACTCTTTTACCCAATATCGTGTGATTGGCCGTAAAATAATAATGCCCCAAAGGCGAGCATTTTTAGTATGACGGGGACTCGAACTTGCGACCCTCCTATTGCGAGTCGAACGCTCCTCACTAGCTTGTCATGCTAGGCCTTTATAAAGTGTAATGTTCATTTATATTGCATCATATGTGTTAAAAATAAATGTGCATTTTTTCGTTTAATACTCTTCTTTCCAGCTAGTATTGTTTGAATTATACAATATTTCGGTAGCTTATTTAAGAACGATATAGTTTTCAGCCAGGTATTAGATTATTGCAACAAATACATTAACACGTCATTGTTTTTTGATGTGATATTACTGCCTCTTTATCTTACCGTATTTTTGTAAATAGTTCTTCAGGTCGTGCCGCCTCCGCGTAGAATGCCTTTTATATTTATTTTTTAAATTCAGAACTTAAATGATGTTAATAAGAAACAACAACTTTTCCTTGCAAAAGAACGTAGGGAAACTGAGCGCAGTTTGCAGAAAAGCAGAACAATACACCTTTGATATTTCAAGAAAGTAACCGTCGTATCATAATAACTTTCCCGTTTTAAAAATTATTTTAGAATAAATAGAAACAAAATATTTGTTTGTGTTGTGGAAATTCAAAACATTCAATGCAAAACGGGTAACTTCTTTAAGGTAAACACGTATTCTTATTTTACAGATTTCTAGTTACAAACCTCGATTATTGGCTAATACATTTCCTTCCCTTTTATTTTTTATTTTCTTATATTTAATTTAGTTCTTCTAAAGAACCTCCTGCTTTTCCGTCGTACGCATTCAGTGAAACACGATTTTTTTTGTGAATTTATTCATGGCTGCCCTTCAATCAACAAAACATTTTTTTGTTTCCTTCTTTTTATTCAGAATCACTGCCTAATTTCGTGAATGAGCTCCTAATGCTTGTTTTCTATTATACTTTCATATCTTCTACTCTTCCATGTCTACATTAATTTCGAACTCAAACCCACAAGTGACTCTTCATAATTTTCTACAAATAATGTCAAGGAACTTTCTACACAGGCCCGGCATGGCCAGGTGGGTTAAGGCTACGACTCGTAATCTGAGGGTCACGGTTTTGTATCCCCGTCGCATTAAACATCTTCGCCCTTTCAGCCGTGGGGACGATATAATGTAACGGTCAATCCCACTATTCGTTGGTAAAAGAGTAGCCCAAGAGTGGGCGGTAGGTGGTGATAACTAGCTGCTTTCCTTCTAACCTTAAACTGCTAAAGTAGAGACGCAAGCGCAGATAGCCCTCGAGTAGCTTTGCGCGAAATTAAAAACAAAAAAAAAACAAGTTTTTACATAACCGGTTCCAAATATTGAGCATCTGAAAGCAGATCTGCGAACAGCAATGCCATTGGCTTTAAAACTCTACCACTGCAACGTTCTTAGAGTATGCAATTGGTCTATGATCACGGTATTTCGACACTAGTGATCTGTTAGTTATATACTTGTTAATATATCATTGTAGGTTTTGACTTTATTGCTGTATTTTATGCAAGACTTCTGAGAACCATTACGTTATAAAGCTGATATGTACGAAAAGGTTCTTAGATTGATATCGTAGAAATGACTTAAGAAACAGTAACTACTTGTTTAAACGTTCTGTACTGATATGGTACATTCTGTAAACATGTTTAGCTGCTCTAATGAGGGCCTGGCATGGCCTAGCGCGTTAAGGCGTGCGCTTCGTAATCTGAGGGTCGCCAAACATGCTCGCCCTCCCAGCCGTGGGGGCGTTATAATGTGACGGTCAATCCCACTATTCGTTGGTAAAAGAGTAGCCCAAGAGTTGGCGGTGGGTGGTGATGACTAGCTACCTTCCCTCTAGTCTTACACTGCTAAATTAGGGACGGCTAGCACAGATAGCCCTCGAGTAGCATTGTGCGAAATTCCAAAACAAACAAACAAGCTGCTCTAATGAATTCTCCTGGTAGTAGGCTCTCGGGAAATACTTATATATATACATACATAGTACTTCTCTTACAATAATGACGTCAATACAATATTGACAAATGCTTTTAATCTTGTGATGCACGAGTTCACTAGCGGCACGTTGTCATACGCCGGTCGAATCTACGAATAAGTGACATAAAATAACACATCTCGTGTAAACAGTTGATAGGTGTGCCTAAACGCTTTCATAACATATCTAACTCCTCTATAAAGAAACATTTAAGACCTTCCATCAAAACATTCAATGCATCTCCGCATTTTAACTGGAATCAAAGAAAGCAGTGAACAGTTAACCAGTAATCTAACATGATGAAAAAAATGAATGTTTGTTAAATTTCGCGCAAAGGTACCTGACGCCTATCTGTGATAGCAGACTCTTATTTAACAGCGATACATTAGACGGAAGGCAAGTAGCTAACATTACTCACCGTCAACTTTTGGTGTACTCTTTAACAATTAAAAGTGAGACTAAACGTCACAAAATAACGCTTCCCAAGGCTAAAAGGCAAACACATTCTGTGATCGGATTCGAACCCCATTTCGTAGATCGCGAGTCAAAAGTCCTACCTACAAGTTTATGGCAATAGAAAATGAATATTAATAATAGTTAAGTGTCTCGGAAACGAGAAACTGTATTAAATGTGCCGCCAACAGTATTAGATTTTGTTGAAAGTTAAATCGTTATTCAGCTGAAAGACATATTATCCTTTACACTAATATACTATATAAGCTTCTAGAGTAGTTGAATAGAAATTTATAGTTGGTGTAACATAGATCTTAGCAATATTTTCTCTCTTAAAACGTACATATATACTTTGTTGTTTGTGGGTCTTTTTCACTTAGATTGTGAAATATGTCTGTCCCATGCCAGTGTTTAAGACGGTCGACTTGCAATATGAGGGTCTCGTGTTCAAATGCCCGTCACCAAATATGCTCGCTCTTTTATCCATGAAGGTGTTATAATGTGACGGTCAATCCATCTATCCACTGGTAAACAAGTAGGCTAAGAGTTGGCGGTTGGTAATGTTGACTAGCTTCTTTCTTTCTGGCATATTACTACTAAATTAGAGACAGCTAGCTCAAATATCTCTTGTAACTTTTCGAAAAATTCAAACTAACTCAAACCTATGCTGTGTTGGTAGAAATATGATATGTTGTTTGACTGGACATCTATAGAGGGTTCATCTTAAGATGAAATTTTAAAGAGAGTGACGTATTAAGATTTGTTATATATCTAGCGCCATATGACTTAAATTAATTGTTATGTGATGCTACATGTAATTATATAAAATATTAAATTTTGGTTTGTTTTATTTAAATACAAACTTTAGAAACACTAAAACGAGGGCTTATACTTGATTTTACACACTAAAAAAACAAAGACCTTCGTGCTGACGTGAAACCTACTTGAAATAAAACTGTATCTCACTTTGTTAACCTGAAGATGACCTAAGAAGTTCGAGACGTTGTTCTCTGCTTTATTTTAGTAAAAATATTAATAATCATACCAGCAGTCCTGAGATACATAAAGACCTTCGTTTTCGCATTTGCACAAATTGACGGAAAGCACAAATAAATTTCTAAGCACTGCATAATAATCTGTGCCATTGGAAACGAGCGAGATGTAGCGCATGAAAATTCTCCCACATTTTTCAACAAGACTTTCTTGAGTGCCAAATTAATTGAGACAAAATATGAATCTTTCTTCACAATTAGATTTGCACAAAAGTGAAGAAAGTATGATTAAGTTCTTTTCACTTTATTCTATCTTATACAATATCACATCTATATCTTGATAAACACGCACCTTGACAAGCTATTGGTGCTGCCCTCTACGGTCTTACACATGCAATCAATATTCCCTGCTTCATTTAAAGGAGTAAAACTTCTAGCCCGAAGCACATATTTATAAGCTAGCGAGTCGTGAGGTGAAGACGTAGTATTTTCAAACTATTTTATCTAGGTGTGTAAGCTAAGCTTGTTCGTCTCATCCGTGGTATATGCGAATAATGTTACTGAATACCTCGTTTTTGATATTTTTAAGTGGAGAATTAAACTGATCTGGGTGCATTAATTTGGTTATTATTTTATATTTATAACAACTTCTAAGTTTTTCACACTTATTTATTCCTATACATTTTCATCATGGGTCTATCAAGAAATTTCAAGAGCTTTCTAGATGGTGTCTTGTGTTTTAGTCTTCTATGGTCCCTTACTGCTTCAATATGGCTCAAACAAAAACCAGCAAATAACGAACAACCATTTGGTAAGTTATGTACAAATGCGTGTAGATATTTACCCTTTCGTGATTAACATATTTAAAGTGGTTGAAGTATTTAAGCCTGTCATTAAATAGATGTAGTTATCAAAGTTATTTGCAGAGCTATTTTATTAAGAGAAAACGAAGAAAACTTACTCCAGAATATTGGTTAAATTGATGGTATTAGAGTAACATTTTTAGCATGCAGAATACGTGGGAGTTTATCATTCACAGAGGTAATGTAAACAGCAGCAAAGAGTAAACAAAGCTGAACCCCTAAACATTTATTAATTTTGTTTTTATACTTACTTAAATACTTCGACTTTTCCTTTATCGCTAGAGTTATTGCCGTTAAACAGTTATTTTATTTTTAAAAAGTTAATATGTATTGGTAAATGTAGAACTTCTAAGCAGTTATCAGTAGTTTTTGTGAAGGAAAGTATCAATAACTTCCAAGTCACTAAAGTTCATAAGTATTAGTACATGTAGAACCTCCAAGCATACTTCAGTAGTTATTTGAAGAAACATATCAATAACTTCAAAGTTACTAAAGCTAATAAGTATTGGTAAAAGTAGAAACTCCAAGTAGTTTTCAGTACTTTTGTGAAGGAACATATCAATAACCTCCAAGTTACTAAAGCTAATAAGTATTGGTAAAAGTAGAAACTCCAAGTAGTTTTCAGTACTTTTGTGAAGGAACATATCAATAACTTCCAAGTCACTAAAGTTAATATGTATTAATATATGTAGAACCTCCACGCACTATTCAGTGGTTTTTGTGAAGGGGCATATCAATAACTCCCAAGCGAATAATCAATAAGTTTGTGGGCTTATTCATTAGAAATCATCGTTCTATACTCATAGTGGGCACAACTCAAGTAACCATTTAACTGAAGTAACTTTATAACTGAAAAAAGTATAATCAAAAACGTTAAAAATTTATCTTCAACTTAATTTTAAAAAGTCGGATAAACATATACGATCTAGTTTTTTTCAAACGTTTCACTACGTTTAATGTCATATGTCCTGAATGTCTTTGTGAATAAAGTACAAGAGTTGTGTATAATGGGAAAAAAGAGGGGCAGAACAACAGCATATTGCATGATTATTTAAGTTTAATATAACTAACCAGAATACGAATAACGTCATGAAACTGTGGTACATGATATATCTTTGAAATCTTAAAATGTGTTCCTAGGACAGTGGTTGTGGAAATAGGTCACCTGTGGAATTTTAATACAAAGACAATCCAAAGAGTTACGTACAGTACAAGATCAGAAGATTATAATATAATAATAAATATATTTCTGAGAGACTATAAAGAAAGGTTTACAGCATTTTCATTCTTGCCGTGTTGATAACGCATTATAAAATAGGTGCACAGTCAAAAAATTAAAAAAAACTGTGGTGCCTATAAATCCCCTAAATATACGTAAGGCTAAATGTTTGTTGACAAGTAATTTACCGTATATTTCTTTGATCGATGCATTACAAAATAATTTAAACATTTTTCAAAACATCCAGCTAGAACAATCTAGAGGCTATTTTCTTTAAAAGACTATAGACTATATTTTATTGTAGCCTGCGTTATAGACCAAGAAATTAATGGCGTGATAACGTGATTTGTCGAGCGTCGACTCGAGAGTACCACATAGCTTTAGATTCCATTAAATAAATTCCAGATAAACGCCCTTTAAGCGCGAATATGGATTTAATGGCCTACTCTCATTGTGGTTTAAAAAAAAACTATAAAAAAAGACAATGTGTGATATGTTTCTTAGAAATCTGTCATAGTTCTATCACTTCTGTCAAAATGTGCTAAAGTGTAATGGTTTTTGAAGACAAACGTGGTGATTCACTTTGCTAATGGATGAAAATATACAAAACTTATTATCGTTGAGCCTGTCTAACAATGTTTTTAAAGTAGATATCTCTTTAGGAACCTGTTTTCGTGTGTGTGAAATTTTTGCAGTCTCTATACGTTGCATATTGTTTTTGAACCATGATAAAGCCATTTTTCAACCTTTTATATTTGTTTTCGTTCAATCAACAATGAAACACACGAAATATACACTATCTATGACAGCTATATGAAATGTTCTTTTCATGTTATTTTAAGTTCAAAAAGGATAGCACCACGTTTACAAAACCAAAATCAAAGTAAGATTCAGGTGTTATACTGCTCAACTGCTAAAATGATTTCATGATAAGTATATATTATATACATTAGTAAATTGATCTGATGAAAAATGGAAAAGATATGTTTAAGGATTTTCAACTGGAGGTAATTCTTGTCTATAAATGAATTTTTATCATGTGTATATTTTGAACTGTGTATCAGTTCAAA
The DNA here is from genome assembly GCF_004210375.1 of Tachypleus tridentatus. Taxonomy (NCBI): domain Eukaryota; kingdom Metazoa; phylum Arthropoda; class Merostomata; order Xiphosura; family Limulidae; genus Tachypleus; species Tachypleus tridentatus. The sequence continues at coordinate 242,441,218 of NC_134837.1, read as the reverse complement.
AGCCAGCCACACTAACCATCTGTAATTTTGAAATAACAGACTGGAGTGAAGGGTTTGTTTGTTTGTTTGGAAATTTCGCACAAAGCTACTCGAGGGCTATCTGTGCTAGCCGTCCCTAATTTAGCAGTGTAAGACTAGAGAGAAGGCAGCTAGTCATCACCACCCACCGCCAACTCTTGGGCTACTCTTTACCAACGAATTGTGGGATTGACCGTCACATTATACACCCCCACGGCTGGGAGGGCGAGCATGTTTAGCGCGACACGGGCGCGAACCCGCGACCCTCGGATTAGGAGTCGCACGCCTTACGCGCTAGGCCATGCCGGGCCAGGAGTGAAGTGAAGAAGTAAAAACACCCATTACTGACTCTTAAACTGCTATAAACGAATAATGGGATTTGAGGAACATAAGTTGTTCGAATCGTTGCGGGAATAAATTGAATTTTGTTCGCAATTTATATTGTGTTTTGAAAAATACATTGTATTTTGAATGTCGTCACTCTTGTAACGCAATCATAAATGCCATTTGCAATACCGAGATAAGTTCCATGGAGATTGTTATTGAGTTCTAATTGTTTAGCATGCGCAATTCTAACCGTTTTTAACAAGTTTTGTAAAATGTATTTTTTTGTTATCGTTTTTGAGTAAACTTGTATAGGTTTCGCCGGACATAAAACACGATATTTATCGGTCTATTTATCTTTTCCTGAATTTGTGCAAAATTGTACAAAAGAAAGTTCACAATTAGAGTAGTAGTTAAAGGAAACTGTTACAGTGGCTGAAGTGATTTCACTCATAGTTTTGAATGTTAATAATTTTATAAAACATTGCATTTTAATTATCAATGGAAGTACATATAGAATCCATTTGTTTTTTAAATACATAAAAACAAATTAATTCAGAGGGTAATAACACTATGTAAACTACAAATATATATTTTTATTTTTTTAAATTTATATATAATTTGGTTTGTTTCAAATTTCGCGCAAAGCTACCGGAAGGATATCTGCGCTAGTCTTCTTCAATTTAACCCCGTAAGACTAGAGAGAAGGCAGATGATCATCACCATTCTACGGCTACTCTTTTCCAACGAATAGTGGGATTGACCGTCACATCATAACGCCCCCACGGCTGAAAGGGTGAGCATGTTTGGTGTGACGGGGATTCGAACCCGCGTCCTTCGGACTACGAGTCGAGTGCTTTAACCATCTGGCCATGCTGGGCTTTTTTACATGTAATAATAATAATATAGGTAATCGAAGATCGTGAAGACTGGTTTACTCCATGAACTGATGATAAAGACACATTTACTGTTATAAATCAGTAGGCCTTAAGTCTGTTGAAGAAAGGCGATGATGAACAAAAATAAGAAATCTCGGTTTTGGCAGTTCGCTCGTTTTCGACTTTGGGACGATCTGGATAGCTGAAAAGCGGTATATGCACGGGAGATATTGTGGTTATTTCAGCTAGATATTCACATTCAGCTTCTGATATCTTATATAAAAAAATATGTATGACTTTTGTATTGTTTTAATATGGGCGTCTGTTCCATCCCTACATAAAGAGTGCTAGAGCATTCTCCGATAAAAAAGAAACTCATAATTGAGTTGTTTGACAAACATTACCACCAACTACTTGTATGTTAGGAGGTTTACCATTCAAGTAGACTATGCATTACTAAAATGACTAATAAACTTCAAAAACCTAGAAAGTATTATTTTGCATTGGATACCACACTGGAAGAATGCTTTACTATCTTAGAACATTAACTATATCAACAACACAAAAAAATGATGAATTATCTTACCAATCCATAAGATTATATCCATATCCTGCACACCTTGAATCAGTTAGAACCACAACAGTAAGTGTGATGTTAAAATATATAAAAGTGACAGCCTTGCATTTAATGGACTCATGGATGACAAATCAAAACATTATTGAAGAATAACCAAATATTCCACATATAACCTGCGTATTACATGAGATGAAATAAGATAGAATACACTATCATAAACTTGCAAACATAGCACTAGAGCACATAAAGTTTGGTATTTACACAGTCAGTTACAAGTAAAAAATAGTGTGCTATACTATTTATACGAACTACATAAATATGGCCATCAGCCTATAATAAATATTTAAAGAAGAAAATTATTTAGGCTTTGCAAGCAAGAATTGTCTGCGGTCCGGCATGGCCAGGTGAGTTAAGGCGTGCGACTCGTAATTTGAGGGTCGCGGATTCATATCCCCATCGCACCAAACATGCTCGCCTTTTCAGTCGTGGGGGCATTATAATGTCACGGTCAATCCCACTATTCTTTGGTAAAAAGAGTAGCCCAAGAGTTGGCTAAATTACACTGCTAAATTAGGGGCGGCTAGCGCAGATAGCCCTCGAGTAGCTTTGCGCGAAATTCAAAAACAAACAAACAAGAATTGTCTTGGACCAGATAATGTTAAAACTGTCACAAACGTACAGAAGCAGTTTTTCTGGCCACATTCCCGTAAAGAGTGACGATGTAGACATTCTTCTGCTTAGAGAAAAACTAGCTACACAAAGAAAACTTAGATATAAAGCAGTGAATTCACCTTTGAAGATGAATGATCTGGATATACCTCTTGATGACGAGAAATCCAATTGAAATAAAAATTGTTTCTCAGAACGGCTGGTATGGGTATTAACACTTTTATTAATGAAGCAAAGAACAGCGTTTCAGCCTTCTTAAGTCATTTTCAGGTTAACAAAGAGAGAGTTTGCAATTGACTGTTGCCGGGCTCATGTCTTAGAAACGAGAGTGTAAAGTGGTACAGAATTGTAGGGGGCGTTGCAGCTAGATGTTAAGTTATTATTTATTACCATATATTGGTTTAATTTTGGTTTTAGTTGCTGTATAAGTAGGGCTTCTTTGATTATGCGTTTGTTTATATTTGTTTCCCTACTTAGTATCTGGGTGTTTTCTATGGTTATGTTGTGCTTATTTGATTTACAGTGTTCAGAAACGTGTGAAGGTGTTTTTTTGGGTTTTTTTCGTTCTATGAATCTGGTTTCCATTTCTTTGCTCGTTTCTCCAACATGTGAGCCATGGAAGTTGTTGCATTGTATTTTATAAATAATGTTGGTGTTGTTTGTCAGTGTAGTTTTTACATAGTATGAACTTTAGTTTTGTACTTGGTTTTTGAATAACTTTGATGTTTACCGGAATGTTGTGTTGTGTTATAACTTTTCTCTAAATGTTGGATATTTTTCGCTGATATAGAAAATATATGGTACGCAGCAGTGATTCTATAGTTTGTTGTATCTTGGAATTTATTATTGGTTGTTTGTTGTTGATCTAGGCGTGTGCGTGTAAGTTTTTCAACGGTTTTTGAACGAAATTTGTTGATGTTGATGAAGTGTTATTTTATTTTGTTGATTTCATTATTAATTTTATCAGGTGAACATAGTTTTGTGGCTGTGTTTATTTGGTTTCTTAATATGTTGAGTTTTTGTTTTGTTTCATGTGCTGAGTCTCTGGGAATGTATAATTCGATATGGGGGATTTTTATGTGGATTTCTGTATCAGTTCTTAAAATATTAAAGTTAAAAACTACTATTTGGTTAGTTTGTCCTGTTCACAGGTGAACTTAATGTTGAGATGTATATAGTAGTGGGTATAAGGCTGCATTGATCGCTTGAGATTCATTTTGTGTCATAAAAATGTTGGCTAGAACTGGTGACACGGGCTCTCCTTACTAAGGCTACTAATTTGTTGGTAGTTTTGGTTATTAAACATAAAATTTTTTGATGGTAATGAATTCTGTAAGAGTTGCTAATTGGTTGCTGGGGGTCTGTATCAATGGGTTGGGATCTTGGATATAAAGTTCTAAGCTATCTTTCAGACTTCAGTGGTTGGGACTTCTGTGAAGAGGGAGATTACATCAAAACTATCCATTAAGCCTTTATGATTTAGTTGATTAAGAATAGATTTAAAGTTAAAAGAGACTTTGATAAAGACATAACTAATCCTCTTTGATAAAGACATAACTAATCCTCTGCCGAAAACTGAAAAATGGTGTTGTTAATTGTTGATATTTATCTATTACTTCACCAAGTGGATTAGAGATCCTTTATAGGCTGCCATTTTAGTGAAGTCGGTTGCAGATATATTTATTGAACAATAAATTTCACATTTACGCATGCCTGAAGAGATCCACATAAATTAATAAGCTAACTTCAACAACAAGTTGTTTGTAGAGATGTGTTGAGTGTCGTATGTGGTAAACATATTCACCTAATGATTTCACAGAGGAACAGTGCAGGCTGTCGAGTATATGCTTTTCAAGATTGACAACATTGACTGCATTGTTTAGAATGAGTGCTTATCATATGCCATGATGGCATACTATAGAACTAGAACTAGGCAACAGTCAACTGCTAATTTTTCAAGTTTCCTGATGTTTGAATTAGAAGTAAAACTCTAAGAGAAGTAAAACAGCTTCCACAATAACGTGTAAAATGACTAAATTTTACAGTAAATACTGGGCACAAGTTCGTGCAGCAGCAGATGGGTAAAGTATCCATAGGTCAAAATATATGTCACCTAAATTAATTGTGGAGCAAAACTTTAAGCCTAGTGACTAGGTAAAGTTGTAATATGTGACTGAAGTGTGAAAACAATTTGTTTCTAACTGAACTGGTTCGTATGTAGCCTGTAGATAACTTAATGAAATAAATTATGAGCTACAGTGGTTGTGCGGCATGCGTATTCATGTCAAAGACATCATCAAGCTCATACGTCTCTGTAATCATTATAGATTAGCCAGTTGACATAAAATAAGTTTTATACTACGTTTGTGAGTGTTTGTCTCTAAAAACTTTCTGAGCAAACTTGCCCTCTTTCACATAAGTCAACATGATTGTGTCTTATGCATCGCTGCGAGACCATACCTGATGGTCAGGTTGGTATATACCAGTCTTCTTAATGAGCGGTCAAAAGATTGTACTCTAACATAGTACAAAAATTAGCACAGACAGTATACATTATGCGAAGTATGTAACATTTTCCTAGGCTTTTCGTCGATGTTTTTTATTTATCTAATATAGTGAGTTTTGCATGATACAAGGTAACAGTACTAAAAGATAAACGTCGTAGTTCGAGCTAATTTTCATGTTATGTCAGAAAATTTTGTCGTCATTTTTGAGTTCCTATTACACTAGGTCGTATGTATTTCGTAGTTGATAACTCGAAATGTAATTTGAATGACGTTTATGGCAGCATTGGCTATTTTCGTTTTTTTCCCATCTGTGATTATTTTAATGGCATTGCTCCATCTTGGGTAATCCTAACTCAATGGGTAGCATCTGCAGATTTTATCTTAATAGCTTTTTTAAAAAGCACGTGTATCAAACAAGTTGCACTCAATCGTTGCTATAGAAACGATGGAACAAAATTAAACAGCGACTTCATGCACTGGTGATTGTATGAAGCAGAAATGGTATGTTTTTATGTATTTTTTTTACTAAATATTAAATCAGTTTATGTATATACATTAGATGTACAAACGTAGTGTCTATAAAAGTACAATTTATTCAGGCAAATAGAGAATTTCGGGTTGAAATATGTTGATTTGATGAACTTGGTGTGAAACGACAGTTATTGGTTTGCAATGCGTTAGGACTAAAACACGGCACAGTTTATGTTTGTTTTTTTATCTCAAATTAAATATTCGAGAACATGTGATTTGTAATGAAGGAAAGAGACTGAGTTACTGGAGAATCAATGCCAAACCGATTGAACAGGATGATAGATCTATTGTTTTCATTAATACTTGTTAAGGACTATCTTGCAGTTTGGTGGCTGAGATACGTGACATAACCTTGTGACGCATAATCACACTACGATAGCTTAGTAATTCAGAACGAAAGATGTTGTATTGTTATCATTGCTTTTCAGTAATTTTGAATCGAAAATATGTTTATGTAGTATATATAAAAGTATATTTGACTTCGCAGTTATAACTGGATGTTTAATATCGATATTATATATGAACATGACAGCTATTAAACATATTAATAATTATAATTAGTTGAGGCATTACGTCAAATTTCTTTGTGTAATATGCAGATGTAAATTTTGATTTATTTGTGAAGCCAGATTTTTCACTTATTCATTCAAATCATATTCGACTTGTTTCTAAGTACCACAGAGCAAAGTGTGGTTTGATTTGCACAGTCTTCATGGATCATAGGTTATTTCTTCCACAGACATGGAGAACCAGTCTTCAGTCTTCACTCTTCCAGTGAATCCGAAACTATGATATAGGCAAGAAGACATTGTTGAGTTACATTTTCTTCCTCAAATAACACCTGGCTGTAGTTGAAGAGATCGCTGTTTTGATACCTTATGCAAACTTTGAAGTAGAGCAGTTCCAGGTGCTGACCCTACAAAGTTTGCTTGTATGTGCGTCTTAATGTTTGGCAAGAATTTAGTGAGAAAGGTTCGTGTTGTAAAAACCTTGTTCCTATCACAACCAGCTTGTTATGGCTTTGGCCTTATCTTGCTGAAAGAGCTCTTAACATTATTGTGAAAACTTCCAAACTTAGCTTTTTTGTAGAGCTAAGAATCTTACGAAGTGTCTGCCAGTCTGCTATACTCGTAGGAAAAGTACAATAAACCAGCCACAGATCTTAGAATCAACTAAATAATTTAAAAACACATATTATTTGTGCGAAGTGACATTGGATCGCAAATCATTCAAGCATTTGCGTTTCAAACTGTTGATGAGATAGTATCTCCTAAGGATGGCATGAACAGTAATACATGGGACTCAACCCTAGAAGAGATCCTAGAAAACGAACCACCATGACGATCTTACAAAAACGTCTGCCACCAGATTAGCTGTGGAACAGAAACAAAATGTTTCAAATGTGTTATAAACTACAGTTTGATGTGTATAGTATTTCATCGTCAGTGCTGTTTTGCATCTTTAATTAATTTAAATTTTCCTGTAAATTGTACTTGAACTTTAGATTTGTTATTTGTTTAAAATTAAAAGTATGTTTGCAATTTATATCTTGTTCTTGTTGTTTTCTCTCTATAATTTGTAATGTTGTTTTATGTTATTGTGTAATCTGATCAGCGTTGTTTGACACTGTTATGGTTTTCTTCTTGAACATTATTTTATTATATTTTTATTTAATTTCGATTTAGTTTACTTGTAATATTGCCGTGTTCCTAATTTAATGCGTTTTGGGTCTTACTTTTATTTTTGAGTTACACTGATATACTACCACTTTTCTATTGTTATTGTATAGGTGTATTGACATCGTAGGTGTCACCTGAGGAAAGCATTTATAACATTTTACGACTTTTATTTAGTTTGCAATTCAACCACTAACGTTAATTCTAAAACTCAGAGAGAGGATACTTCTGAGACAAGGAAGAGGGTAATAAGAAGTGAAATAGCCATGGATTTTGCCCTTCCATAAGTTGTATAGAACATATCTTTATTCAAGTATGTTCCCGTAATATTTTTCTCCGCATTTGCATGCAGTTTCTGCTTGTAGCTACGACATTTTCTTTGACTGGCTGCCTCAAGACTGTACATATAGATGTGTTAACCTTAAGATGATTTAAGAAGGTCGAAACGTCGTTCTCTACTTTATTTTAATAAAGGTTTTAATACCCACACCAGCCGTTTTGAGATACATAGATGTGTGAATTATTTTGTACCGATAAATACTTCATCTTTGTTAGGTTGATGTGTTTTATGTTATGTCCAACTAGATGAAGAATATCGGAATATATTTCTTAGTAGCTTTTACTTTCACTGACTGAAATTTATGTTATAAATGTCAAGTAGGAGCACTAAAATATTATTCTTGCTACCCTTCACTTTGTCTGTTATTGGTGTGTTTCATATTATGTTCTTCATGGACCAAAGCATCAGTATATTATTCTTGGTACCTTTCACTTTGTCTGTTATTGGAGTGTTTTATATTATGTTCTTCACGTACCAAACAACCAGTATATTATTCTTGCTACCCTTCACTTTATCTGTTATTGGTGTGTTTTATATTATGTTCTTCATGGACCAAACAATTAGTATATTATTCTTGCTACCCTTCACTTTGTCTGTTATTGGTGTGTTTTATATTATGTTCTTCATGGACCAAAGCATCAGTATATTATTCTTGGTACCTTTCACTTTGTCTGCTATTGGTATGTTTTATGTTATGTTCTTCATGTATCAAACAACCAGTTTATTATTCTTGCTACCCTTCACTTTGTTATTGGTGTGTTTTATATTATGTTCTTCATGTACCAAACAACCAGTATATTATTCTTGCTACCTTTCACTTTGTCTGTTATTGATGTATTTTATATTATGTTCTTCATGTATCAAACAACCAGTATATTATTTTTGCTACCCTTCACTTTATCTGTTATTGGTGTATTTTATATTATGTTCTTCATGGACCAAAGCATCAGTATATTATTTTTGGTACCCCTTTACTTTGTCTGTCATTGGTGTGTTTTATATTATGTTCTTCATGTACCAAACAACCAGTATATTATTCTTGCTACCTTTCACTTTGTCTGTTATTGATGTATTTTATATTATGTTCTTCATGTATCAAACAACCAGTATATTATTTTTGCTACCCTTCACTTTATCTGTTATTGGTGTATTTTATATTATGTTCTTCATGGACCAAAGCATCAGTATATTATTTTTGGTACCCCTTTACTTTGTCTGTTATTGGTGTGTTTTATATTATGTTCTTCATGTACCAAACAACCAGTATATTATTCTTGGAACCTTTTACCTTGTCTGTTATTGATGTGTTTTATATTATGTTCTTCATGTACCAAACAACCAGTATATTATTCTTGCTACCCTTCACTTTGTCTGTTATTGGTGTGTTTTATATTATGTTCTTCATGGACCAAAGCATAAGTATATTATTCTTGGTACTTTTCACTTTGTCTGTTATTGGTGTATTTTATATTATGTTCTTCATGGACCAAAGCATAAGTATATTATTCTTGGTACTTTTCACTTTGTCTGTTATTGGTGTATTTTATATTATGTTCTTCATGGACCAAACAACCAGTATATTATTCTTGCTACCTTTCACTTTGTATGTTATTGGTGTGTTTTATATTATGTTCTTCATGGACGAAAGCATCAGTATATTATTTTTGGTACCTTTCACTTTGTCTGTAATTGGTGTGTTTTATAGCATATTCTTCATGTATCAAACAACCAGTATATTATTCTTGCTACCCTTCACTTTATCTGTTATTGGTGTATTTTATATTATGTTCTTCATGGACCAAAGCATAAGTATATTATTCTTGGTTTCTTTTCACTTTGTCTGTTATTGGTGTATTTTATATTATGTTCTTCATGGACCAAACAACCAGTATATTATTCTTGCTACCTTTCACTTTGTATGTTATTGGTGTGTTTTATATTATGTTCTTCATGGACGAAAGCATCAGTATATTATTTTTGGTATCTTTCACTTTGTCTGTAATTGGTGTGTTTTATAGCATATTCTTCATGTATCAAACAACCAGTATATTATTTTTGGTACCCCTTCACTTTGTCTGTTATTGGTGTGTTTTATATTATGTTCTTCATGTACCAAACAACCAGTATATTATTCTTGCTACCCTTCACTTTATCTGTTATTGGTGTATTTTATATTATGTTCTTCATGGATCAAAGCATCAGTATATTATTTTTGGTACCCCTTCACTTTGTCTGTTATTGGTGTGTTTTATATTATGTTCGTCAGGGATGACAATCTATTCATTTATCGGTACTGAAATATATATATGTGTTATATCCAAAAATATACATAATATATAAATCTCATTTACCTAAACGTTAGGGTATGTTTCATAATCCTATTAAAGGTTGGGAGTTTTGAAAGTTTAATGTTATATTAACTTTATAAATAATTTATTACTAAATAGTATACTATTCGTAGCTTATGATAAAACTACAAAATAATATAACAGTCTTGTTAATTATTATTTTATTGAATTATAAAAAAATTATACACATTAAAATATTACAAATCAACCAAAATTTATTCTTCTAGCTATTCAAAGAAAACATTTTATTCACAGTCAATTAAAAAAAAAAACCTGTGAAATAATATTTGTGAGCGAAAAAACTTAATAATTTTTATTACTTGATTCATAAAAACGTTACATTACTGATTTCATAAAAAAACACTACATCATGAAAACAAAACATAGTTTACTGAAAATAAGCTCTTTCAAAAGAACAAATCAGTTAAAAAGTTCTAAGAAAGAGTTAATGAATTTGCATGCGATACACTTGCTCTGATTTTTTTTTAAATATCTCACCTACATTGTTGTTTTGCACGCACTTTCATGCCTGCTACAGCGAGGAAAGAATGATTAATTGGCTTCTTCTTGTAAGAAGAATTCAATCAATTACATTTTCTCAAAACTGGGCAACAGTTTCTGTACTTATTCTACCTGATGCTATTTTCTTCGTTGTTTCGAAGATATCGTAAGATGACATGACTGGGTTGTTAGATGCTATTCAACGAAACGATGAATTGGTACAGATTACCGTGTTCTAACAAAACGCTGAAAGTAAACATAATTTCTCAGGTTCATTTTGGGAAACGCATCAGGAAAAGCCGAACATCATAATTATAGTGGTTTGTATTTTGATGGAGGCAGGGTTAAATGACATACCATCAGTTTCAGTTCAAAATTTGACTTGATAGTCATACTAATCACAATCACCCTTAATGTATACATAACTAAAACAGGTAATGATCACTCAAGCGTCATACATTCAGTTAAACATTTGAAATAACACAACAAAGACAGAGTAATAATTTTCATACATATTTGCCACAAAAAGAAAGTGGAAAAACATTCTTTGAAGAAGTAAATAGTTAAAAGATGCATATCATATGGTAATAAATTTTTCATATCTTCATTTGCATCTATTGACTGGCAATAAAAAGGATAATAAATATATAACCATAATACATTCTTCGGTACATCTATGAAAAGCTCGACATTAAACTTACATATTTCTTTTCTTGAATGTTTCTATGCCAACCTCAGGTGCTTCTACCAGTTCAAACTAACCCTTCTTCTTATTAAACAACAGTTATTATTGAAAAAAAACAAGTGTAATAAATGTATTGTGGTATATTTATAATATGCATCATGAAAAGTAAAACTGTTTAAATTACTGTAGGAATTTATCAAACAATTAGTTGATTCTCCTGAAGTTTTTTAATACAGAACGTGGAATAAGTATGTGTTATCTTAAGTTCGTGACTGTTCTTAATCTACGGTTAAATAATTTAAATATTATATAACTAGAAGGATATTCAGTAGAGGGCATACCTCTGATACGCAACGTTGATCAAACTCGACCCTTAAAAACACAAAAATCTGTTCATATGGCCGTCGCTATCAACGGACACGGGCTGTTTTTGGTATAACAACGAGTGCTAACATTTCCTACATCCGTCAAGTTTCAAACTCGACCATTTTTGACTGACTTATATAGCAAAAATAGTGTAAAAATTCGGATCCTATGTTAACAGATCGGATTTTTTTTTCGCGACATTGCTATTACATTGGCCTATGATCTAGAGTCTAGACCATCTAAAGACTAAATTGTATGATAGTCCAAATGTATACCAACTCTCGTCCAAATCCATTTAGCCGATTTTGGAAAATATTGCTGAAAACATACAAATAAACACAGGGGTGAAACAACCAGAATTGTTTTAAAATATGTAAATGATTTAAAAAATAACAGTTTTAAGAACAAATATGAACCTTCATAGCCTGTTACAAATGTGAAATAATATTTCAAGAAATTCACTTAAACAAATACACACATACAAATATGTATATATAAATTCATATGCTGGCATTTTTCATTGTTAATAGTAATGGACATAAAGTTGGAAACCGGATATTACGTAAAACGTCGATATCAACCCGTATTTTTCAGACTCTGTGAAGGAAATTCCAGTTCAGAAACAAACTGTTTGATTCTCATATTTGCCATTTTACTAATCAGCATGGTTCATTTTACTAATCAGTATGGTTCATTTTACTAATCAGCATGGTTCATTTTACTAATCAGTATGGTTCATTTTACTAATCAGCATGGTTCATTTTACTAATCAGCATGGTTCATTTTACTAATCAGTATGGTTCATTTTACTAATCAGTATGGTTCATTTTACTAATCAGCATGGTAAATTATATACCCAATCTCATTATTTAAAAAGTTTTAAATCTTAAGAGAATTACAGTTTATTTATAGTCTATAAAAATTGAACGAAAATTAACGACACCAGAAGGGCAGTCAGAGCAGAGCGTTTACTTTTGTTTCACAGCGTTGATCATATACGGTTCTCAAAAAAGTAAGAAAAAGGATATCGTATATCCGTTGATAACAAATATTATGCTACATATGCCCATCAAGTTTAATAAAAATCCGACCATTTTTGTCTGAGTTATAGAGCAAAAACAATGTGAAAAGTCAGTTTCCATATTAACAAGGTTTTTTTTCGTGACCTTGCTGTGACCTTGATCTCTCGAAACTAATCACTTCTAAGTTGGATTATAGTCCAAATATGTACCAACTTTTACCTAGGTCAGTTCAGCCATTTTTGAACAGTCATATTAACAGACACACTCAACAGGTGTGAAGACATACCTTCGTCCACCTTCGATAGCGGAGGTAAAAATAAAGGTATGCTGAATATATTTGCCTGTTTAATATTTTGGTATTAGAAGAATTGACCAATTAAATTTTACTATTTATGGAAAGAGTAAACACAAAAAGATCAGCAATGATAACCCATCAGATATAGATGTATCTTATTATATGATTTTAATCTAACGATTAATGTTTTTGAGATCGAAAACACATGAGCAGCAGTATTTTTAACATTCTTCGAATACGTATATACACTTAATCAATGCAAATCGAAATGAAAATCGTTTTGCTTTACGTTTTATGAAAAAAAAACAACGTAATGTGTTTCTTCATGGTGCCTCAAGTCTCTCTTAATTTAGGTAACTATCGATTGGAATTTTCTTTTTAAAGATCTAAAACTTTCGTCATCGGTAATGTTAATCCATGAAGTACGTCTCCCAACACTAAATTATGTTTTGTAAAATTAAGTGGAATTGAAACAGCAGTTTAATATCGCTTTTTCATGTAATACTGTGCATGTAATAAAGGATAATATTATCATATACCAAAGTAATTGCAACATGAATAGGGCAATTAGTTATAGTTATAACACGATAAATATACCAGTATTTTCGTATCAGAGGTTGAGAAAGGTTTGTCTAGAGTAGTAAATACTCTAAGAATAAATGTTTTCACTGAAGTAAAATTCGATAGGTGTACCTACTGTAAACACAAAGTGAAGGTTATAAAATCGTTACTGACGCGGATTTTAAACCCATAGTAAAACTAGGATCAGGATTTATACAGATATTTAACGTCAACCCTCAGCAAAGGCTTATGTTTGATATTTAATGTTAACTCCTTTTATGGGTGAAACCAACTCATGACTGACATTCAATGCAAACCTTGTATAATGATGATACTATGTGTGTGATTAATAACACAGGCTTGCGAATTTAAACTTCATAAATGTTTATTTGGTTTAAATAATGGATTTTCCATAATTTAGCTGCGTAGACTTGGAAAATAATATTCATTTTTTCTTATCAGATAAGGAATCTTTACAAATCGGGAAGAAATAAAATAAATTCTTATTTAGATCAAATTATTATTTCGATTACTACAATGAACATTTTGTATTATTATTTTTGGGTTCTAGAACGACTGATAAGATTCTCGCGATTTATCTAGAGAAATCTATAGCCAGTGGTTGTCGACATTTTAAACATAGCCAAGTTTGACCCAATTTCACTGAAAATAATTCACTTATATAAAAGCACGTATCATGTTTTGTGAAAAGTCTATGTGGTGGAGAAAAATGGATATCATTTTTGGATTCAGTGTACAGGAATCACTGTAGAACATGTAAATGTTTCAGGACAATAAAAATTATCGCAGATCTGTATAATTAATGTAATCTTCAACAAGGATGACACCGTGTACGTGATTGACTGTTAATTCAAATTTGGCTGATGACCACCCTGTGCGTGTACTATATTATTAATTCAAACCTTCAGTATGAATGACACTACGAATATTATTGACAGTTAATTTAAATGGCAAGCAGCTATAATAGACTTGTGACCTAAAGATATAAAGCTCGTGAATGTTTTTTCAAATGTATTTTAGGCGGGGTAGTCTTCATATAGTTTTGGTGTTATTAGATTTCTCCTGCCCTTTTCTATAGAGTGATACGACGTTCCGGCTTCTGCACAGGGACATTCTTTAGGTCGAAGCTTGTGTGTGTTTTCTAAAGAAAACATTTTATAACACTGGCAGTAAATATGTGGTTAATACTTAATATAATGTAATGGTGAGAAACGAAATTTATTTTTAAAATCCATAAATATTATAAAAAGTTTACAAGTGTCATTTGGTATTGAAGACAACTGATATTTAGTAAAATTCCATTTTAACAACGAAAACGGGTAGATTTATAATTCCTTTGTAATTATAAAAACAGGACTATAAGTGGTGTTTAGTGTAACCATTGTAACAACAACAACAAATTTATATGAAATAGTCTTTTCTAGAAATCCCTTCTAAAAATGAAAACAGGAATATAAATAATGTTTAGTACAAATGTCTTGCAATGTCGAATACAGGCAGGCTACTTAGTGTTAGACCCTTACAACGACAAAAAGCTTATAACTAACGTTTAGTGTAATCACCTTGTAATGTTTGAAAGAGGCTTGTAACTGATGTCAGTATAATACAATTGTAATATTGAAAAGAGGTTATAACTAACGTTAATATGAGACTCTTGTAATGTTGAACATAGAATTATAACTGACAAGCTTACATATCCATCCTTTGCCTGGGTAATAAATTTGTAGGGGTGGAGTTTATAAACAATAACATCCCACTTTTCAGACATTTTGTTTACAACATATTATTATACTATCGTTTATTACTTAAGAACTCACTATTAAAACCTGGTATACACTGTACGATGGTAATGGTGTCATTGTAGGAAGAGGTATCAGAGAACAGTATCAGTAAGAACCCAGCTCTTAATGTCTTTCAACAGTGTTTCACAAGATTAATTAATTGACGGTCATTAGCCGCAGAAGTGTCTTAAGCCGAAGTTGTGAGGTCACATGTCAAGTATGAATTAAATATAACTCAGGAAACGACTCTTCATACCATACTTATGGCTCCTGTTGGGGTAGAAACCTCACCTGAGTTTAAGTATTACTGAAATAATGACGGCCATTGTTTGTTTCATTGCCTTCTTCCACAGAAAGATCTAGGGTACTCTTTGAAGATACATAACACGTTTGTATGCTTTTTCTACACTGTGAGTATGTTGTGTTCTATAAAATTTAATAGATGTTTGTTTTGTTGTTGTTGTTTTGTTTTTTTTATAGTGTAAGAACATGGTGCTATCTATGAAGGTAGTTAACATTAACTTACCTTAAAGATTATAACAACACCAGTTAGGGGGTTGCGAACCCTATATTAACATGCCCCTCCTTCCAAACTATTATCTTACAATGTTAAAAACTAACCCAGTGCCCCAGGAGTATTTCTATAACGGACAGACAATAATACACACGTGTTTCCTACATTATATATGTGTGTGTGCATGCGTTATTTATATAGACAGATATTTAGTAAAATCTCAGTAATAATCACAAGAAATCACCAAATAAGGTAACTAAACTGATTAATTTAAAGAAACGCTTGCACTTTTGGAAGATACAAATTTTATATTTCCTCAATATGTCTCCGGATTTACAACGCTAAAATCAGGGGTTCGATTCCCCTCAGTGAGCTCAGCAGATAGCCCGATGTGTTTTTGCTATAAGAAAACACATGATTATTCCCTCAAAATCTATCGGGTTTTTTAATTGGTAATTTTACTTCTTTTCATTTTACGCGACTCTTTGGTATTGTTATTAAACTGGTTTAACATTTTTTCAACGACTTTAAAAGTAATAGAAAAACATTCATGTTATGTCTAAGGTTTGAAGAGCTTTACTATTTAAAAAAGTGAAAAAATATCAAACAGAAAGCAAAGAAAAGTAAGATAAGAAACACAAAGAAAATGGGTGTTGATTGAAGGTTAATTTCTGACTAAGCTAAATTTAATACTCATTTGATATAGTGATACAAATTAGCAAATGTTTTAAAAATTTGTTCTAGAAAATTATTAATTTAGTTGTACCTATATCTTAAGTTTAAGTTAAAGAATTTTTTTGTTTTGTCTTTGTTTTTGCACATGAATTTTAACGTTGCCGAAAAAACACACTCCGCACTTTGGGCATATGATTGCGGCATAAGTGACGATCAAATACTATTATTTCATCAAACAAGAATTACCCGGGAGTTGGTGATGAATGCTTTGAATATCTGTATTTTTTCTGGTTTATCAGTTCAAAATTAGGAATGGCTTTATTGAAATAGTCATTATGGAACTTTGTGACATTTCGAAACAAAAAAGTTCAGATAAGAGTTTAAAATACAATGTCGAAACCTGTTCATGATTTTGCTTTATTATTCTTTCCTCTTTTATAAAAGAATATGAATATCCCCAGTTGCATTTCGGTGCTCTTTATTATATCGTGTGATGTATTGTCCTGTACTAAATCAAAAATACTTCTTGGACTGATCGAATCTGAACAAGAAATGTGTGGCCACTGGTTAGACGTGTAAAAAAAATATGTTTCTGTTTATAGAGTTTTATAATGCATTGAAATATCTCAATAGTAGAGTTCGTAAACATTGGAATATACAATAAACTTGTATCAACCATGAACATTAAATATTGTACAATACAATGTATTATCGATAGAATAACCGAAGTTGAAGGTTAAAGGGTAGCTGCTTCTCCTATTTTTTCAAACCATTGATACTTTTCTTGTACTACGAATGTTAGATCAATAGTAGATAGTTTTACACATAACATTAAATACGTTAATATTACATCGGTTTATTTCAAAATGTACTATGGCTGAAAAACTAGTTATCTTGTTTTGTTCAGAGCAAAGTATTATATTCTAGCATTGTACAGCTTCGATCAAAAATGTTTGAAGTGAATATTGGTATGAAGTTAGATGTAAAAATTAGTTAGAATGTATTAAATGGTAAGAGAATTATTGAGTGTTTAGTTTGTTTGGAATTTCGCGCAAAACTACATAAGCACTCTGCGCCATCTCTAATTTAGCAGTGTAAGACAAGAGGGAAGGCAGCTATTCATCATCACCCACCGCCAACTCTTTTACTAATGAGTAGTGGGATTAACCGTTACATTACAACGCACCCACCGCTTAAAGGGCGAGCATGTTTCTTGTGACCAGAATTTGAACCCGCAACCCTCGGATTACGAGTCGAGCGCCTTAACCACCTGGCCATGCCGGGCCTAATAATCTTAAGTACGGAAAGCATATGTGTGAGATTGGACAGAAAGGAATCTATTGGCATGATTACGAGAAGACGTTTGATAGAGAAGTAAAAGAAAAAAAGAGACCAAGAGATAAGAGCGACAAGGGATAAACAAAGAGAGGCGAAAGTGGAAAGATAATTCTCCCATGTGTCACTGATGTAGAAATAAAGAGAAAGTTGTGATGTTTAAGTTTGGTATCTGTCAATTCATTATAGCAATAAATACAACCTTAATGATGTAAAAGACAGGTCAGTATGGGAGTATGACACGATTATTACAAAGTGGTGTCAGAAGAAGCGTTCATAATAAATATACCCTGCCATGTATTTCATACAACGAAACTAAAGTTTTCATTAAGAACAACAGTGCAATGGCCACAGATATTAAACTTTGATAAACAATAAATTTGTTTGTTTATTTTATGTTAAGCATAAAGCTACATAGTAAATTGCATGTGGTTCGTCCATCATGGTAACGAGTGTGTGTGTTTTATTACAGCAAAGTCAATCAGGGAATCGAACCCCTGAATTTAGCGATGTAGATCCGTAGAGTTACCGCTGTATTAGTAGGGGAGCCCATGGTATCGAAACAGGGTTTTAGCGTTATCAGTTTTCAGGCTTACTGTTCAGACTCTGGGTGTAGTGGGGTAGAAAAGTATATAAAGGTACTCTAGTATATAAAACAAATTAGCAAAAGTGTCACTTGTAAGGTCAAATAGGTTTTAATTTTTTGACAATTACAAAGCATTGTTATAAACTTGCACTAATAAAGACGAATCGTTAGAAATGATTTGTTGACTTTAGTGCCATTGTAAATTCATACTAGCAAAAACAAATTGGCGAAACGTTTCGCCAATTATAAAGTACATTATATTTGTATACCACTAAGCAAAACTGATTGAAAGTTACGTTAATTATATGTATATTCTCATTGTGCATGCACACTAATAAAAGCAAATCTTGGTAAATATTGTCTTATATTAAAAGTGTTAACCTAAGTGCTTTTTATTTCTTCCAAAGTGCAAGAAAATAGGTTGTAAAGACAGCAAACTGCCAGAAGTAATACAAATATAAGCGAAAGAAGTCTGTACTTGAAAATACTCTATCTCAGTTGCTCTAAGTTATGTGGAAGGATAAGTTGTAACTTGTTCTTTATACCAGGCAAAAATGATAAGGTTTTCGTGCAGACTTCCATTTAAAAAAAACAACATAAAACAAAATTCACGACTAGACAAAAAGTAAACATTTTTTTTTTTTTTTTGTGTGAATGTGTGAATGACCATTATGATAAAGACTTGTATGTAAGCCTTATCTGGATAGTTCTCACATACATAACGCTGAGCCATATTTATTTTATTATATAAGTGATAAACGTGTATAGTAGTTATTCTTATTTTGTTTTAGTTATTTTTCTGTTACGACTACTCCGACAGGATCGAATCTTAATCCTAATCAGTCTAGCGATAAGCAGGTAAAGTGGGTAGTAATGAAGGAAAAGGGTTAAATTGTAATAATATATTTGCTGTGCGTGTAAAATAAAAGAATGAGAAACACTTTATTTAGAACTGTTTTCCACCTCTTCAAAGCACCACGTGATCATTTGGAACTCTGAATGAGAAGCTTTACCAAACGTAAATTCGTAAAAGTTTTCTCTTTGTGGTGTTTTATTTTCTAGCACATTTTCAGCCTGCTTGAAAACTTAAATATCTGTAACACAATCCAAATTTCTGTGGGATCTGCTTGGTAAACATCTAAACAACAGATTGTTGAAAGAAACGATAGAAAACCAATTTTTAATTGCATTCAGATTTATTTGTTGAAAGAAGTGTTGTTTTAATAGTACAGAGATGCGGTTTCGAAACATGTATTTTTACAACATTATAAGTACTGTATTTATAGTTGGAATGGAACGAATACACTATACATCTCTATGACTTTTCTATTTTTTGTATAGTTAGTGACAAATCCATGACGTCGATACACAGAAACTTCTTACGATTTGATATCTATGTATCTTAATCCACCTATACAATAATGCACGAAGTCCTTTTGCCTTCTGTAATTGCAAAAGGAGGAACAATTTGTAAGAAGAAAACACACCAGTTATGGATCAGCACAAATATATAATTTTATTGATGTTGCATAAACAGATTTTATAGCACACATATTGCGTTCAAAAATTCGATTCACATAATCCTCTTGTTGTTGTATGATAAGCATAAGTAAGTTTGATAAGTTTAGCCCACATGGTGTATTGCAAAGAGGGTAGAAAAAGTAAACGAAGGTGGCATGGACTGGATGTCGGAAACGCCCCCTTGTGAGGCTGTGCAGAGGAGAGTTTATTTATCCCCTTCCTAGACTTTCGATTTGTTTAAAATATTTTTTTCCTTTTACGTAAATCTGCATTAGAAAATTTTTAAGGCCTAGAAAGTGCCCGGTATGGCCAGGTGGTTAAGGCGCCCGACTCATAACCTGAGGGTCGTACCAAACATGCTCGCTCTTTCAGCAGTGGGGGCGTTATAATTTGACGGTCAATCCCATTATTCGTTGGTAAAAGAGTAGCCCGAGAGCTGGTGGTGGGTGGGTGGTGATAACTAGCTGCCTTTCCTCTAGTTACACTACTAAATTAGGGACGGTTTGCACAGATAGCCCTCGTGTAGCTTTGCGCGAAATTCGGAAACAAACAAAGACCTGGAAGAGTTTTCAACGCTTTATAAAGGTGTTGAGGTGAATCTTAACAATTAAAAGGTTGTTAGTATTTGGTTCTTCAGGAATGTAATTTATCAAAAACACGAGAAAAAACAACAGTGATGTGAACATGTGGAAAATTGTATACATATAAACAAGAAAATCAATAACATATGCAAGGTGAAAGTGATCAAGAAATAATACCACAGAAAGCTGTATTTTCAGGATTACTTCTTTTTATCTATACACATTAAATAATATAGAAGTGACTAGCGAATAGTTGTTTATCGAAAAGTTTGATAAATAGGTGAAGTTTGATAAAAGCAAACGAAAACTAATGAGTTTATTCATTTTCTGATATAAAAAAGTCGTTATTTATACATCTACAGTGTAATTATATTTAGATGTGTTATTTTTCCGAAGAAGGTAAAATAAGGAGAGAATTATTTAAATATATTTAAAACTAATTTTACTGAAAATCAAATCAAGGCAACCTGAAGGGGGTCACTCTGTAGGCAACAACACAGCATGACATATGAGCTTCAAAAACCAGAAAAGAAAAACTATTTGTTATTTTTAATTTTTGTTTTAACTGAAACACACAAATTCGGGGACCCTGCGAAAGTACATTTAATAGTTATCGTTTTTTTTTAGTATTTGTGTTTTTGGGCTAATTCTTCAGTCCTTTTTAAATCCCTTATTTTCTAGGTAGTTTTGTTTTCTGTGAAGCTTTTCTAATTTTAAAGTATATACTGGGGAACGTTTTTGTTTGAAGCTAAGCACAGTGCTACACAATGGGCTGTCTGTGCTCTGCCAATCATGGGTTTCGAAACCTGGATTTCAGTGTCCTATGTCTACAAACATACCACTTTGTCACTGGGTGCTCCAGACGACGTTTAGGGCTAACTGTAAGGTTCGTAGTTTTCCAGACAATGGCGCTTTGTGACGAGCTCTTATTCATTGTGTTATTTTTAAATAATGGACGACATTTTGGACTTTATGGAATGTCTTTATTTTTGAATAGTTGCTGGTACTTGAGTCTGTGCTTAGTCCTTTTCCAGTCTTTTTTTCCTTGAATAATGTAACAAGTTCTTCCTAAAATCTATGAGAATTTTGATAAACATTCTCATATAAATTTATAAGTTTTTCTAATAGTAAATGCTATAAATTGAAGCTCAAGTGTTTTAAGAAAAAATCGTTATATGTCAAAAATTATTTAAATATATTTAAAACTAATTTTACTGAAAATCAAAACTATTTTGTTTCAAAATGTTCTTCAAATATTTCTATTAGAGGCAGTAGCGTTTTAGATTTTATTTCAGCTTGCAAAACCTTTAAAAAGATAAATAAACCGTATCTATATTATGACAAATATTTTTTTTTCAAAATTGACTAAATTATCAAGAGAATCCACTACCATTACAAAAAGTTGTTTCTACTTAACGTTTGTATTAAGAGTATTTTCTCATACGATGCACATTATTTAATTTTTTTACTTATGAGAACCACAAATTATACAAACGATTGTAAAGAATAATACGAAACTGTTTCGTTTTGACTTTACTCACTTATTTAAAGGAGACTATCATAATGTGAAACTATATTTTCACTGAAGTTATAACATTTAATAATGAAAAAAATATATTTTCATATCATTTTATAGAAATTCATAATAATTTATTTTCACAGTTATTACAAGAATACGACATGATACGTTGACAATCATAAATAGTTTCAATGCAGAAAAAAACCCATTGTGTTCTTACTAGTCAAGAAGAAAAAGGATTTAAGATATAAGTTAAAATATCCAGTAGAGCGGTGATTGGGAAAAAAATATACGAGCATAGCTCAATTTATCAATTTTGACTCACTGCGAAAGGTGGTTCTTGTGAAAAATGACAGTGTTCCAAATTCTTACTGTTGGTTCTGAGCTTTTTGTAAGCCTCCCAACTCTCTAAAAGAGTATTATCCTAATGCTATTGTTGCTTTCTGAGAAAACTAATGTACAGTTGAATGTAGTTACATTAAAGGAATCCACAAAATATATCTGTATTGTTTTGATATGTCGTAGAAATAAGTTCGATCAAGAGGTATATCTTGATTTTGTAATTTTATTTGTACTGCCGTAAATACAACATCTATGTTTACTGTAAAAGAACGAAAAACATTACGTTGTACCAAAAATCATGTAGCAGCTATAAATCAAACTAAAATCTTTTCCCTGCATTTTGTCTGTACAACAGTTACCGTAAACAGTTCTTTTTTATACACATACTGATGCCTTCTGCTGTGCCACAACAAACTTCAATTTATTTCTAATCGTTTTGTAAAACATTCTGCCCTCAATCTTTATTTCTGTCGTTTAGAAACTTCCGAGATCTAACGAATACTTTCCAAAGTTTGTACATTTTAAAAACAGCTTTCATGGTTTGCCGTTTTCTCATATATTGATGGATGTTACAAAAACTTCTAAATGTTGCTAACGGATTCATTTTAAGCAAAAACGCCTTTGATAAGTATGGGATTACCTGATTCCACATTAGAAGAAAAAGGTATGTTTTCTTGATGAATAACCATTAAATTACTTGAATTAAAACGAAATATTATTATTTTTATGTTGCGTCCGATTTATTTTAATATTTTAATACTTTGTTAAAATTTTAGTAGTGTCATTATTATTCGCAAAGAAGTTAATAGGAAACTAAGACCTAGGTGACAGTTTTGTCAAGTCTGATAACTTCTTCCAATTGTATGTTAGATAATATAATTCCAAAAACGTTTATTTATATAGATCTTTACTTGTACTTCTGTTTCTTCGTGTATTCATTTATTTAAGCTGATATGTTAAAATTAACTTTTCTTATATCAAAAAATTGTAATTATTACGTCATTGAAGGGGAGGAATTGAAAACATTTGGTGATTTTTAATGATCATTAAACAAAACATTTTTTTTGCTGAAACCTGAAGTTTAATTTGTTCTGTTTTGAGTTCGCCATCAAAAGAAAAACAAATACATTTTCAGTTCATCAATTGCTGCGTATGCCAGTTAGATTCTACCATAGATTTGTGTATAATGTTCTATGCTCGTTAATCAAGGACAACAATATTTTTCCGTGTCTACGTCAAGATTGGCCAATCAACGTCTAGCTTACAAATTGTTATGTGTTGCTATGAATTCTGTAGCGAAGTATCAGCGCAATTATTTATTATATGTCTCGTTTGGTTACCTACACTTAATACGTAACAAGTATATTTGTTATTGTGTCACTTTCTACATTCTACATTCGAATGCTAACACAAACCTTTTTTTGTGCTCTATAATAAATATTTTAGCATAAGTATTTATGTGTTATGTTCCTGGTTCTTTAGCAAAGTTCTTACACGTACACTTGTTACGTATCACGTTTTATAACCACCGTTAAGCTCTGTGACGAAGAGTTGTTACGGGCCACATTATATTTTTTATATAATCAACCAATATCAGATCACATCAACAAAGCTATCACAGTGACTATATTAAAAGCCTGTTTTAGGTTTTGTTATTTCCATGTGCTAAAATGAGTAGTTTAAATTAGTTTCTCCAGTTTGTATATCCAAAATAATTTTAGCGAAAATATCATGAATGCAGTCCATATTAAACAGCTATGTTCAAGACTTCGTTGTTTTTTTTCTATAAGTGCGGGTAAGTAGGTTGATTTAGAAGTGGAGATAGGAAACAGTTGAAAATTTGGTCGTCAACTTGCTATTCAATGGAACGTCTGCAAAACTTGCCTTGCAGATTGAATGCAATGCTCTGGCTGATTACGGGTTATTTATGTAAACCTAACTTTGTCATTTATATTTAAATAGTATTATTTTCCAATGCATTTTAAAATGAATAATTTAAATAAATTTTCTTCTGAAATTCCAGTAGGGCAAGTGCCCCACTGCTCCATCCTGCGGACGCCCATATGCTATTCCCTTTCCTTATGAATAATTCTCATATTCCAAGCTACCTTAAACAGCTTGCTTTTGTCAGCTTGTTAACTTGAATAAGAAATACGTGTGAATGTATTAGCAGCATCTATTTCATCCTGGCCAATTAGAAAGTGTATTTTCAAATCAGCTTTTAAAGTTAAACATACAACTTATTATAGGAACAAAATATGTTAAACATGAAAGAGAACAAATAAAACGTCGAAAACAAACGAGCATGGTTACAGATTCAAACTAGTTGTGCTATTACAGCTCTTATATAAAAAAAAAATTGTTTGGTGTGTTAAAAATATAAGGATTATGAGATTTGGAAATGTGTTTTTAAATATAATAACAGAAAGCTAAAATGTACAGTGCCTGCATAAGGTTGAACGAATGTAAGGTTGACTACTAAATGTGTTCTTTAAAGTTTATGTGGAAGTCTGAACACTGTTAGACGAACGAGGGGTTAATTAATAAATGTGCCTTTCTGCCAAGTGTGTCAAAGTGTCACAGTAAAAATGAAGTAAATTCCTTGATGAGATTAGTCTCTGGGAACAATAAATTTCAGCTTGTCATAACATCCACGTTATTTCTCTCTACGTGTTTAGTTTTCAATTACCAAAAAAAGTCTGAATAATGAAAGAAACCAAAATTTACAGATAGAACATAAAGCACATTATATGAAAATAATTATCATTTCTTTAAACCTTAAGCGCAATAACGTTTTTCCGAAAAATGTTTTACCACGAGCCTAACTAACCCCATAATAGAATGATATTTGAAATTTTATATTTATTTAAGCAAATATGTCTGGTTGATAGTGTTGATTAGCTGTGTTCTATCTGGTCTATCGCGTCAAAACTAGGTATGACTAGCGCAGACAGTTCTCGAACAGCTTTGTGCGAAATTCAACAAATAACTACAACAATATTTAAATTATTGTACTATTAGAACACCATAAAGTTTGGTTAATGTCATTATAATACCAGTATAGTCTGTTTCTGTTATACTTTGAAACTACCGCATTTGTAAGATCATCAATGAACAAAAACAATGTCAAAGGTTATATAAAGTTCCACTAAGCATGTATGTATTTTGCTCAAACATATGTGGATATTAAATAAATGATTTAAAAGTAAATTAAAAGAAATTTTAACTTAAAAATTATTTTATGGAAAACAAAGATATGCCTTTACGGATGAATTACAAATTTTGGGATGATGTTTTATTATCGTGTGTGTATATATATATATTCGAGTGAAACAAAAATGACAAATAATTTACAAATTAACAAAAATATTTATGATAAACCTTTAAGATTATCATATTATGTCGAATTCTTAACCCGTAATAACATATTTTTTCGGAACATAACATACCAGATGTAAAATCATACGTTCATGGAAAGCAATGAAAGGTTTACATAAAACAAACAGGAGGCAAGATATAAGCTTTATATACATGTTAAAGTTTATCAGCCCAGAAAACAGAAAGATATCGGAAGAAAACAAAAAACAATCAATTTCACCAATATTAATGCCTGTGCTTATTGATTGACTCTTAGAATCTGCTCTGACTACATACTTCAACAAAATGTTAAACCTGTCATGTCATGGACCAGTGGTTAGTTTGGTTTGTTTTAAATTTTGTGCAAAGCTACACGAGGGCTATCTGCGCTAGCCGTCCCTAATTTAGCAGTGTAAGACCAGAGGGAAGGCAGCTAGTCATCACCACCCACCGCCAACTCTTGGGCTACTCTTTTACCAACTAATAGTGGGAGTGACCATTACATTATTCCGCCCCCACGGCTGAAAGGGCGAGCATGTTTGGTGTGACGGGGATTCGAACCCAAGATCCTCAAATCTCGAGTCGAGTGCCTTAACCACCTGGCCATGTCGGGCCGACTAGTAGTTAGAGCGCTCGACTCGCAGGATTGAAGCCTATCCCTGATCATTCTCGCACTTTCCGCCAGAGAAGATAAAATACTGTAATGTTATGGTGGTAAAGTGTTGCCCATGAGTTGGCGATGGGTTGTGTTGAGCAGGTACCCCTAAAGTTGCTTTGCGTGAAGACTAAACAAAGAAACAAATATTTATATTAAATTAACTCTTGCATATTATTTCTATTATTTCTGTGTTTTATTTTTTCCATTTACCAGTATTTGTTTATTCAAAAACTTTTGAAAAGCAGTGTTAGAAAATAATTTATAT
This sequence comes from Tachypleus tridentatus, assembly GCF_004210375.1. Lineage (NCBI taxonomy): Eukaryota > Metazoa > Arthropoda > Merostomata > Xiphosura > Limulidae > Tachypleus > Tachypleus tridentatus. The sequence continues at coordinate 242,414,765 of NC_134837.1, read as the reverse complement.
GTATTTTAGTTTTTTAGTCAGGTCTTACATATATCGTTAATTATTCAAACTTTGTAACAAATATCTTGCTGTTTTTATTTTACTTCTATTATCTATAATTATGCAGTTCACAATAATCTGAGTTGTGTAATGAAAATGTTTGATTCTCTCAGACATCTCTTTTAAACATCAGTGCTAAAACTGTGTGTTGAATGAAAGCACATTCAACATTACTGCATCAGCTTTCTCCTTTTTACCAGTCGTTAATATTCATACTTTGTACTGCTCTTTGTATATTGAATTTTTACGAAAAAAATTATATCAAAGCTTAAATAGAAAAGTTTACCTTCTGAAAGTATTCATAGAGTTTTGTTTTGTTTTTATTTTGTTATTTATATGTTTTTTCGATTCACTGTAATTTCCTAATGTCATGAATATAAATAACAGGAATAAAGTAATGAATAAGGTAGCTACTATATTTGCAAAACCTATTGTAAATAAAAATAATTAATAGAAATGCTTTAAAAACTTTATGTATCAAAAAGTTTATAATAACAGTAAGTTTTTACAATGAATAATAACTACAGGAATAAAAATAGACTTTGATTACTGAAACGGTATATCTTTAGAAAAGGTAATGTCATACAGAAATCATATTTTAATTGCAAGAGTATTTAATTCAGTGTTATGTTGAGTTGATACAGTATAGGAAAACACTAGAGTGAATAATTCGTATTACTAAGACACCAGTGTCAGTCAATGAAACAAGTGTTATGGGAATTGAAACTGAATATTTTTTATGTTAAGGATAACTTGTGCATACTTTTGGTTTATTTTCGTACCTACGTTTCTGTAGAGATAACATTTTACTATGAAATTTCATCGACTTGGACTACATTCTCGAATATACATGTATGTAGCTATGTGACAGTGATCCAAGTCAATACAACGCACGCATAGCGCAGACATAGCATACCACAGTGCATATGATCTTTTGAAACATATTTTACACTGCGACAGCTAAGTTTCAGTAGTGAATGTAACTTAATGTTAGAAGCTGATACTTTATTGTTATTGCTCTGTAACTTAAAACTAAAGATCATCATATAACGTAAACTATAAATGGTCATTCTTTGAATAAATTTCAGGGTTTTTTCCCTCGTTTCACACAGAACGAAATATTTTCTGGATGTTTTCACAAACGTGAAATAACATAGGGATAACTGTTTATAAATTGCGATAGATTAAACACTAGAAAATCAAAGAAATACAATTTCTTTGTTTTTGAATTGTATTCTAAACATTCATAGACTAAATGGCCAACGGAGTTTTGTTCGTTTAAACAAATACATTTGTAATTTAAAAGGGAAGTCATTCAGTTGTACAAAGAAAATCTATAGTAACTCAAAAATTGTATAAATCTACTCATCCAGTTGACAAATAGTGTATTGTTTGACAAGAGTTTTACATTTCCATGTTTATCATAGTGCAAACTGTTTCACGTGTACTGAATAAATAAAATATACAAACACGAGATCACCAAATCAAGCTTTAGAAACCCCTGATTTATACTTCTTTCTTCCTTTTCTGTTCTCATAACATCGTAGGTATTCTTTGGTTCGTGAAAGGTAAAATCAAAACTAGACATCCAGTCTTTTCACTCATACCCTACCTTACTTTCGCTTCTTTCTTTTCGCAATCATCTATTAAGCATTAATTGAAATATTTTCCAAGACGACCCAACGAATTAACTGCGTCATAACGACATGCAGTTTCTGTACACAATAAAATATTTTTTTTCCAATATGTTAAAATACATGACTACCATAAACGAATAGTTTTTGGCATCTGTGAAAAACAATATTTTCGGTGTTGATTTTTTTAATAATGTTTCATTTTCGTGAAATTTAATTGTATTATGAACGTATATGTTGCATAGATTACATATTGTGACGGATTTACTATTGTATATTTTTTTTCCAATATGTTAAAATACATGACTACCATAAACGAATAGTTTTTGGCATCTGTGAAAAACAATATTTTCGGTGTTGATTTTTTAATAATGTTTCATTTTCGTGAAATTTAATTGTATTATGAACGTATATGTTGCATAGATTACATATTGTGACGGATTTACTATTGTATATTTATTTTAATATCAATATTTGTTTCAGTTAAATATATATTTAAAAATCCATGTAATTTTACTGTTAAATGTGTATTGCAATATTAACCCCTGTTCTTTAAATTTGTAGAAGATTCTCAAGTGTAAGAATCAACAATATATGTGTTACGAAAGCATTAGTGTATCGTCAGTATTGTTGGGCCAGCTGAAATTTCTAGAAATTCGCGTAACATTTATAAAACGTAACGAATGTGAGGTGCCAAGAGACAGTATATATTACCGGTTTACTATAGTTGGTATACTCCAAACTTCAGAAGCTATAACTGTGATTAACGCTTATTAATTGGGAACTTTAGATATTGACCTGGAACGTTTATAGGTTTCGAACATTACAATCCGTTTAACTTCAACGAATTAACATCGGATGTTAGTATTTTTACAAAAACATTATATAGCTTCAGCTGTGAAAAATTCACGTGTGATCAATAAAGAGCTAGCTAGCTCCCCATTGAGTAAATTGTGCCTATATCAATTCCAAATTAATCGGCTCACCGCAAACCCTTGATAAGATATCCAGGAAGTTTCAGATCGGATAGAAGACTCAATATTGTTTGTAAAAATGATAACATTTTTGTATAGAAATCATTATTTGTAATAACCACTATTATAAATTATATTATTGTTTGTGTATTGAAATGTATTTGTTTCAAGAAAGAAAACTGCGTCTATCAATCTTGTTGGTAATTAACATAAATTTAATACGTATCGACATTTAATTAACTTCTAATATTTAGATTATCATTTAACTAAATTTTAGACTACTTAAGTTATAATACGTAACATACTAAACTGGAGGCTCGTCCGAGCTGCCCCCTTTCTAGTGGTTCAGTAGCATGTCTTGGAACTTACAACGCTAGAAACCGGGTTTCGATATCCATGATGAGGAGAGCACAGATAGCTCTTCGTGTAGCTTTGTACTTAACTACAAACACACAAATAACTCGTTGGAGATAAGTTATAATACATAACAATATATATAAAATCCATTCAGTGAACGACAAAAACACAGAAAAATATATTTAAAACTCAGAAGAGTTTCAGGAAACTTGCACAAAAAATTTAATAATTTATTTCATCCCTTGGATGGAACAAACTACCTGTTTCGATAGAATATTGGTAAGTCGAACAAACTACCTATTTCGACAGATAGAACAAACTACCTGTTTCGACAGATGGAACAAACTACCTATTTCGACAGATATAACAAACAACCTGTTTCGACAAAGTATTGGTAAGTCGAACAAACTACCTATTTCGACAGATGGAACAAACAACCTGTTTCGACAGAGTATTGATAAGTCTTTTTCAGGTATGAACATGAAGTATGTTGTTCCAAAGATAAATCACTTCCTTCTGTTTATAATTCGTTGTTTGCCAACTTAATACTTCTACCTTGTAACCGAGGTACGTCTGTAGTTTTACAATACTAGAAACCGGGTTTCAATATTAGAGATAGTCCATTTTGTAGCTTTGTGCTTAACTACAACTAAACAGACACTTTTAACTTTAATAATAGCACGGAAAAAACATACCTAATATTATCTGTTTATAAATATTTATTGCAACAAACCTAATCCTAAAATTAAGATTTTGCGTTTTTATGATGACAAATAATTGAAGTAGATAAAAAAATTAATTTTTTAAAGTTATATTCTTCCGTTTATGACAAATACAAAAGTTTTTTAAGCTTTGCAAAGCAGATTGGTGGATTGAAACCATTATCACAAATAAATGACTAAATACATTTCATAAAATAAAAATAATTCAAACCAGAGTTTCGTTTTTTTCAGTTATCAATTTGTATTTGTTTATGACGTTGTAACTCTTGATAATAAGTGAACCGAAACGTCAAGTTTGATTTCTTTTTCTGGTGTGTGGTTAGTCGTTTTTTTGTAAACATAACTATTCTTTGCTGAAGATTTCGTATGCGTGATTTCCACTTTAAGCTGCACAGTGTTTAATAACATTCCTCACTTTTTAATATCGAAACAGATACAGACACACTACTTTGATGACAACTGTCTATCTTTTGTTCTGATCTCTGTCTTCGTGTGTCCACGTTCAACAAATAGATTGAAGTCTGTTGCACTGAGTATTTTCATTCTTAACGACTTGGAATTACTCTCGAATAACCCAAGAAACTTATTGTGTGAAAACGTGCGCTAAATCCTATCATGTGATAACAGTGGCGTCTTGAAACTCTGTGTTTTAAAGTTCACTTGTTTTCAGACTGAATCTTTTGGGACTTTATCACGTGACATCAGTAGCCTTTTTAAGGCTCAATTTCTTCACGACTTCGTGTAGGATCACGTATAAGAAACCATGGAGTCATGACAAATTTCACCACGGATGATTTAGACTGAGTGCTAAGCACATGTAAAATTATGTAAAGAAGTCCCCACACACGCATATATTTATCTGTGACACGCATATATATATTTGTGTGTTATTACCACAACATCTGCAGCTTGCAATGTAATTTCTATCATGAAATCTTCTTTGTGAATTTAAGAGCATGTCAATGTAAGTCTCAGATCATGTCAGAGAACAGCTTCGGTTGTGATATGTTCCGTGGTGTTACCGTCAAAGTGATTTAAGTAATTCATTCTGTTGTGATTGAGATACCATCGGAAAGAAAAATCCTGTTGTTCACCTCTGTTTAAATATGAATATGCCTTAACTTAAAAAGAATAGTATTTTGTAATTTGAACCTGAAAAGTAGTCCCTTATGCGACACAATGGCTAAACGACTAAATTAGAGACACCAAGGTTCGAGTACAAGGACGTCTAACTTGAAACTTCTGACAAGAGGAAAGGTACCCAATTAGTAGCATTCATTGTCTATACAATAACTTTTAGTTATGTTTGTTTGTTTGTTTTCTTATTGCAGAGCCTTATCGGAATATTTGCTGAGTCCACCGAGGGAAATCGAACCTTTGGTCATGTTTACTGTCCCTTCTATAGCATGCCCACAACTGACAGTTCGAAGCGTGTACAGCGTCGGCTTACTGTGAGAAACTTAACCTTCTGATCCATATTTCATACTTTGACTACAGGCCCGGCATGGTCAGGTGGTTAAGGCACTCGACTCGTAATTCGCGGGTTCGAATCCCGGTCGCACCAAACATACTCGCTATTTCAGCCGTGGGGTGTTACAATGTAACGGTCAATCTCACAATTTGTTGGTAAAAAAGTAGCCCAAGAGTTGGCGGTGGGTGGTGATGACCAGCTGCCTTCCCTCTAATCTTACACTGCAAAATTAGGGACGGCTAGCGCAGATAACCCTCGAGTAGCTTTGCGCGAAATTCTAAAAAAAATGACTACAAATCGTCTGAAATTGTAATGACAACAGAAAAAAATTTTGGAAGATATTTTGAAAAAACAGATTAAAGACTATTAAATTAAAACATTCCCCGAGGTTTATGTGTAAAATTGAAATACATGAACAATTTTAATTTTTTCATATTTACAGTTTATCAATATATTATGGTTCCTTACTTTGTGTGTAAGTTACATTGTAAAATGTGCGAAGTATACAACTTATATCATGTATTTCCACAAGTTCTGGTAACAATGTGAAGCATTCTCTTTTCCCACAGCTATCAGTGCATGGATGGAAATACAGAACATGTCATAAACAGCTGTATTTTAGAAGTATAAAGAGGGTACACTCACAAACACAAATCATAAAATGTATTATCAACAAAATAATTCTCATAACCAGAATACATTGAGTCTTAAACTTTATAATGGGAGAGTTATATTCAATATGGTATATTTGACAAGCAATAATAGACATGCATCAATAATGAATAAAATAATAATTAAAGTGTCTATATTAATTTACTATACCAAGCATATCCATTAACTCCGAAATTAATAGGTTTCTCCATCACACAATTGATGCTTTCTTTCATATAGAGATAGGTTTAATTACAAGTGTGTTATTTTGGTTTTATATTTTATCATTTCAAGTCATTTCTACATCCATAACACCAATGTATTATCAGATTAACTAACAGAAAATATCAATTTTTTTAAATTTTTATCGAAATTTTATCATTACACCTTTTTTCTCATTTTTAGACAATTTAAACGGCAAAAAGCGTTTAAAAACGAACCCAGAGTAAATAGATAACATAAATTATTTGCGAAAATAGTTATCGAACAATAATTTTAAAAATTGTATTTTTTCTTTGACAATATCAAGAGCTTGATATTTAAAACTATTTACAAACTGTATGATAACTATGAATGTATATTTAGTAAGTGCTAATTTTTTTTAAAAAAAAGAAAAAAATTATGAAATAATCTAGATATTTATATCCACAGTACAGTCAGTTCTAGTGGTAAGAGTAAGGCAAAGATATTTACCTTCATACAGCACACTTAGCTCACATCTTAAAAATATATTTAGCTCCCAGCTAAACTCTATTTAGACACTATTGAGCTTGAAAATGTTAACACTATAATTAATATTTCAATATTCCCAGGTATTTTAGATATAAAATCCATTTTGCTTGTTTTTGACGACACAAGTGAGACTCGAACGCTCTCAGTGAAAATAACTGTATTCCGGAAAAATACAAAAACAAGTTCAGTCACCCAACGAGAAATCACGAGACATATGATCTTTGCAGAAATTTATAGTCTAGAAACAGTTGCTATTAAACTTTGATTTTTGTTTGTTAAAACAAACAAACCGTCAACATTTCTCACGCTATTCTCTAGCGTTAGATGCTTGTTGTTTAGTACAAATAATTTTAAAAAATGATAATTTCGTAAAGGCGAAGAGCATTATTAAACTACGTGAATTAATAAAACGCTAATGTTTTATTCAAGTTAGAAACGCGAGCAGAATCTAGCTACAACAAAAAGTTATTTCACAGTGACAATAAACAATTATTATAAGCCTTATTTACTTCGCCTGATCACTATTCTCTTGCTAGCAGTTTCTAGGACTTCATGTTCATTCTTCAAACATGCCTTAGTGTTATTCAGAATATTTTAGCTTCCGTTTCAAGAACCGTACACTTTACGTTTTATGAGTTTCTATCCTTACCTTTTATTGAGTTTTTGGTTAGCCATTTCTTACCATCTAAAAAAAAAAAAATTAAGTTAAGGCACTCTGATTGACTGGCTTGTTTAGGTAATCAAAGAATGATACATCTTTAAAAACCGCGTAACGTAGATATTTCTTACTTTTCTCCTAATATTCAAAAGCACACAGGATCAAAAGAAGAAAAGTTGGATCAAAAAAGAAACCCAATAGCCTTAGTGCTTTCGGAAAGCCGCAAACGATCGAGGTATTGGTTTTCTTTTATTTTGATAGTAGTGGTTTTTTACACTTTACAAATACTCAAGGGAACGTTTTATGGAAAAGTTGGACAAATCATCAGCCAGACACCAAAGTTCTATAAAACATTTATTTTGTCTTTACTTTAATTAGGCTTAAAACATTGAATGTATCACATATCATTGAGAATAATGCCTCCATAGGCCTATAAGCTACACCGGTTTATGTACTGGTCACTAAGTGTTAATATTATTAAGCAAACACTTGCGAGATATATTTGCTCAAGACATGGAGGGCTGGCAAACTCTAGTAGAAAGTCTACTGGATAGTGAATCCGAGAGTCCATGGTTCACGACTCATTTCCTGCAAAATCTTTACATTCTCATTTTGGAGACGAAAATTCTTCATAACAGTTAGCAGTTGAATCCTTTTGTTCGATTAGAATAATCCGAGAGCTGGCGTTGGTGCTGTTAACAAAATACCTTCCCTCTCTAATCTATCCAGCGATTATACACCGTGTGCATTGTTACGGACTTTTCGAAACAAACTAGAAAGTGTTTACATTATTTAATTGTTTATGTTGGAAATATTATAACTCAGTATTTTTAAATCTAATTATCAGTAAAGTGGAGTTTCGTCTATTTGTTTCCAGTTGATCAAATCTGTACTCGATAAACTGGCTTATAAACTTCTATATGCTGGTAGATGCGCGGTATTCGTAGTATGTTTAGCATTTACGATTACTAAAAAATAAAGCAGATACATCACAAATGCCCATCATTCAAGATCAAGATGCACCCCAGTGGCACAGCGGTATATATGTGGACTCACACCAGTAGAAACCGTATTTCGATACACGTGGTGAGCACGGCACAGATAGCCCATTGGGTAGCTTTGTGCTTAATTCCAATCAATCAACGATCAACATCTTCTACAGTGAACAAAAGTTGTGTTACGCTATCTTAAGATGAAGTTTCTAATATGATGGCTAGTTCACCACTGCTTCTCATATCCACAGTGTGTACAGTCTTCATTCGAATGATCAGATACACTGGAGTCTTATTTCACAATCTTGATACGAATGGTACACACTTAACTATCAATTTCATGAGCCACATTAAATATGAAGTTTCATTACCGTTAAGTGTGAGACTCATTATACATACTTAATATGACTACTAGGAGCCTTACGATCCACACTTAATAAGAAGTTTCATTTCAGTCTCCAATTAAGTTTGAGACCCGCTATACACTCTTAATATGACAACTAGAAGTCCTGTGACCCGCCTAAGATGACGTCATATTATACTGTCCAAGTTTATGTTTTATGCTAGATACTTGTTATGACGTTCTCATCATACTTCCCAATTAACTAGAAATCTATTTCTCTCGATTAATAAGGCATCCTTTCTTTATTTTCTATTTCACTTGGAGCTTCATTATCCCACACTTAAGATGGCGATCTCATTACGTGACTCACTTTAATTTAGTACTTCACAGGTAAGAAATTATTGTCATGATTACCAGTTAAACCAGAAGAGTCAAGCATACGTAGAAATTATTTATAATTATTACAGAATTTCAGAACTACTACCTTATTCTGTGTATCTTTTAACTAGAAAAAACTAATAATTTTATTTCATAATTGTCATAATTACCTTCGTTTGACATCTTGCAGCAGTGTTTTGTTGTTTTTTTTGTTTTTATTTTGCATAAAGTAACGCAAGACTCTATTGCGCTAACCGTTTATAATTTAAAAGTAATAGAGTAAATGGAAGGCAGCTAGTCAACATCAACCACTGTAAATTCATTACCTGCTCTTTTACTAGTGACAAGTGAGACAGACCAGAACTTTACAACACCCCCACGGCTGAAAGAGCAGCATGTTTGGTATTGGAATTCGAACTCACGATCCACAACTTGTGAAGTAAGCACCCTAATCACAACTTTCGTTAATTATACTGATAAAGTTGCTTGTAAATTTATAGTGGAGAGCATAGAAAGACTAGGACTAAAATTTATTACCATGTATTATAATACAAAATATTGTGGATCATATTAAATGTAAGGTCGCTGGTTATATGGGACATTTTTTCCTTTTTGTAACGAACGTAGGAGCGAATACATTTGGAAGTTGATCACCAGATTAGCTGCTTAGAAAGTATACACAAGTACTTCAGATGTTTACCAATAATAAAAAAAAAATTGAGTGGCTTTTTGGAAGGCGATTTCTTAAGTTAGATGTGTGAATGGATCAGTTAACAGGATCTAATACTTAAAGGAAATATTGTCACAGGATTTTCTCAGATCAATAAGTGGGCTAAATGGACCTGTTGAGTAGTTTCAGGGTAAGGGTAAATTATATATTATAGATGGTCCTCACTAAAGCGAGCTAGCTGGAAAAAAGTTCAGGGAAGGTCTAGAGAAATTCATTGAAGATAATTTAAATTTGCATAGTGATGAGGATGCTTGAGAAATGGATAAGATAATTAGGGTAACGACGATACTGAAAAATTGTTTATAGCATAAAAAGTTAAATGAGAATTTTAATGAAATGTTATTGGATTTTAAGCTAGGCCTAGTTGCTATTATTTTAACGTATCAGGAATAAACTGGATGAGTTCATGGCTCAAGATGATGAAATACGATAATATAATTGAAATTCCCAATAATTAATTACATATATTTGGATAATGTTGATAGTAGAAATAATTTTGAAATCTTAGGTTGTAAAGTATTTTAAAGAGGGGTTGGAATGGCTCTTGATTTAAGGGATACATTTTAACATGTAAGAAATAAAGACATATAGGAAAGGTACTCATGTGGCTGAATCTATCTGAGCTACAATAAAGGGACACAAGGACAGAAGAGTGTCAATAAATAACTGATATGCGCCTCTTGATGAAGCAGAAGGTGTCTATAAAAGGTTCTAAAATGAGATGAAGATTTTTACTGATGAAGATACTGTTGCAATAATTATGAGAGAATTGTGTTTTAGATGAAGTTAAATAGTAGAGGATAAAGGTTTTGTGAAATGATTCAGGATAATCAAATGGTCATAGGTATGAGGAGATACAATTTTAGTTCCGTTATTAAGAGTAATGAATATGTAGTTGCAGAGAGGGAAGATTTGGAGAAGGAATATCATGGCAAAACTGGATTTTACGTTTCGTTACATTTTGCAACAAAAAGTGAAATTTTAGTTCTTAATTTTCACTAAAGGCAATTTTGAATCTTCGAGCGCAAATTTACCATGAGTGAAACGGGATTGTACGTTAAAAGGTTGTGTTGGACAGAGTTAGGGTGTTTAGCCGTGAATGAGCAACTCATAAAACAGATGAGTTTTTTTGGTTTATTTATTCAGGTACAAAGTTTTAGCTCGGAGCTCCGTCATTTCTCGATCAATTTGAGATCTAATTACACTTTTTGACTCAGGAGATCAAACCTGAGTGTAGACTAATAGAGATCCCGATGAGTAATAAAATAGAATCGTGTATACACTCGTTCTAAAAATATAGCTAATAGAAAAACGAAAACAAAAGTCTCGTACATTAATTTACACTAAAAGAATTTCAATAATTGTTTTTAATTCAAGATAAGCATTTTCCTAAGGAGTGGAAAAGAATGCCATCAAAAATTAGACTTGAAGACAAAGGATAAAACCAAATGAGTGTACTATATATTTAAGATACATAATTGTTTGTTTGTAATTAAGCACAAAGCTACACAATGGGCTATCTATACTCTGTCCATCACGGGTATCGAAACCCAGTTTTTAGCAGTTTGAGCCCGGAGACATGCCTCTGTGCCATTTGGGTGTTCTAAGAGATATAAATTGAAAATGTAATGAAAGAATTACAAAATTATAGAAGAGCTTAGAATCTGGTCAAAAGAAACTGGTAAATTCAAAATGACATGATAAATAGCTGGCTGATAATGGTAAAACTAACAACAAAGTTTCTTAAGTGTGTTAAAGCAAGTAAGATGTTAAAATGGAAATTTGACCATTAAAGGATGCTGATGGCGAGAATCTTATTAAATACTATGAATGGTTGAGATTTTAAAAGTTTAATTTTTCTGCTCTTAGATTATCCTGTTCATTCTATTGGAAATATTGAAATTACAGCAATTTAAGTTATAATAATTCGGATCGTATATTTAATAAAGATGGAAACTCACTCAATAGTTTGACTGAAGAAAACAGCCTGGTGTTGTGGTGGATAAGTTACTTAAGCCATCGAACTAGTGCCCTGTTGCTGTAAGGAAAGTTAATTGAATTTTAGGGCGTATTTATAGACTGTTGAGGTAATTTTCTCAAATTACTGTGTACAGGTTCAATCCCCTTATCTAAGAAAGTATATCGGTTTATGTAAGTGGTTCAGAGGAAGTCTACTAGAACGGCTTAAGACAGCATATTTTATCTTTTTGTACTGGGAAAATAAGGATAAGTCGAGATATTATTGAAGTTTACGATATTATTCAAGGGGGAATGTGGTAAGATAAAGGCTTCTTTCTAACGTATCTGTGTTATATTCGAAATATGATGAAAGGATAGAAGCTTGGGGAAAAAAGTTTTATTTTTCTAACAGAGTGATTGACTTAGGGAATGAGTTGCTGTCAGCAGTAATGGAGGCCGGCACGTAACAACAGTTTAAGAAGTCATTCGAGAAATTCATGAATATTAAACGGTTTGTTCATGTTTTTACTTTTTCTCAAGGGTATATGTGTGTGTGGGCAGGGACAGCTTCGAACAACCAAATGGCAAGTTGTTTCCCATTTGTTATGTTGTTTTAGTTTTATAAGTTTAGATCAGGATGTTCTAAACCTTTATCTAAAGTTTTTGTGACTCAGTGTTATCAACATATAGAATTTAGTGTTTTACAGTTTATTTTGCATTCGTCATTTGTACAGGATTGTGTATCTATCTTTTACCCAAATAGATAGTGTCTGTTTAAAATACAATTTATACTATATCTAGTTTATTTTCTCCAATTCGAGATCCGAGACTCAAACGGGGGACCATTATTAATAAACACATTAATCACAAAGGTGACCATATATATTCCTGTTATATTACTATTATTTCACATTTTAAATTACTATACGACAAGTCGTAATGCTATTCTCTAGCTTTTCTAAAATATCTTTATTATCATACTGAGTATTTTTCGTTTTAAAAAGTTACATAAATAAATTTATATATTTGATAAATTTGCCCAAATCACTCGGAATGTGTGTTCATAAATTAAACAACAGTAAATTTTGTGGTGAAATTATACTGTAAAGATACTAGTGTTTTCTGCATGTTTCTTTCAATAGTAGCCCGCATAGGATTTTTATAACAGTTATGACAGTACTTGGCAGTAATATTTCTTATATAGATTCTAATTAGACATTTTAATATAATTTTTATACACAACAAGCTTAAGCAACAATAACTCTTGACAGTCAATAAATACTTAATAAAAATGTATTAAGACAGTTTGCTTATTAGAGAGCCGTACTGGACTAGTTAAGAATTAACTATTGAACTATCAGATTGTAGCTCTGATTTGATGCCTTCTAAAACTTTTAACTTAACAGTGTTTAATCGGTGGCAGCATTCTATACGGTAACTTAATGCTATTAATGACAATTATTCGAGGAAAACCAGAATTAAGCCGATTCAATGTATTTATCTTAATAAAAACAAGTAAAAAGAGTTATTGCTTTTTACTGTAATTGTGGGTGTTATATCAGCCAACATATATAGTCCAAGCATATTGATAGATTTATCATTTTTGCACAAAACCAGAATTTTATTGTTTCGTAATATATACTATCGTGGAACTATTGTTTCTTAATGAACATTTTTCTCCATTTAATCACACCACACGTTAAAAGTTTTCGAAACGTCCCATATTTGATTAATTTCCGTATCTTACTCTATACAAATAAAAACAATAGTTTAATATTTTTTATTGATAAAAACTTAAAATCAGTACTTGTAATCACATAAGTGAGTTTATTCATTTAATATCATTAGCAATTAACTGCGTAAACGAGGATTTCGATAATTAGAAATTACAGAACATCAAGAAAAATTGGATAAGCACATTTAGAATAAATAATGGAAAATTGAAAAAAACAGTATTCACAAACTTTGTTCACCATTGACTGAGAAGGAAACGAATCGGAAAAAACAACAACAACAAGGAAGCACAGCTCACAGTTCAGGTGATTACCGCTTCTGTATATATAATTAAATAGTTTTAATTAACAATGGATCCATGTTAATTATACTTTATCTATAATTAGAAATTAAAAAAGAGGTCTAATTAAATCTAAACAAACATTTTTAATTTTACTTTTTTCTGAAGTTAGAATTTATTCTTTTAAAGCAAAATAAGAGTTCTTTTTTTCAGTATTCCATTTCAAATATTCTAGTTAACTCCTGTTTCCGAAATATCAGAGAGTTCTATGTGACAGTATGGTTCTTGTATATCTCTCTCTTGATGGTTTTAAATAATATATTTTTGATATGTGGAAAAGTTTGGTTAGCATTTAATTAGTTTATAAGGCACTCCAGCAAAATGGTGGATGGTTTAAGTTTTAAAAAAAAATAACGTAGTGCAAAAACTGTGGAGACGTAAAGTACATATGTTAGTAACCAAAAGGCCAAAAAATCTTCCAGCGTGAAGATCGTCATATCATTTAAGTTTCAGAGTTTTCATTTGGTTCACCGTAGACACAACGGTCAGTTATCTTTTTTATAAAAGGTTTATGATGAATTCATTTATTTTTGATTCACTATTCACCCATTTTGAGATTTAGAGAGAAACATTTAATTTGTCACCCATTTCTACGTTTCTGTCTACTTATTACTTCTCTTTCTTTATGTACAATAATTCTGTAGTATTTCTTACCTGAGGTCCTGATGAAAGCCATTTGGTCAAAATGTTGATCAGTTTCAGTTTCTTTTTGACATTTTAAACAGCATGTATTTTCAATGAGAAGTAACATAACTAGTAACTGTTACAAACAAATATGTCATGTCGTGTGTCTACCAGTAGTACAGTGCCCGGCTTGGCCAGGTGGGTTAGAGTTCGACTTGTAATCTGAGGGTCGCGGGTTCGAATCCCCGTCGCACTAAACATGCTCGTCCTTTCAGCCGTAGGGGCATTATATTGTGTAGTCAATCCCACTATTCGTTGGAAAAGAGTTGGCGGTTGGTGGTGATGACTAGTTGCCTTCTCTCTAGTCTTACACTGCTAAGTTAGGGACGGCTAGCGCAGATAGCTCTCGAGTAGCTTTGCGCGAAATTCAAAACAAACCAAACCTGTAGAACAACGGAAAGAAAAAAATTTAAATTTACAAAATCCACAATTACATATATCAACGTATCCATTTCCCATTTGTAATATAGATGGCGGAAACATTAATTTATAATTAAGATAAGCACTCGCCATGTAAGTGGTATTGATGTAGTTACGTTACCGTAGTAGTCTTCCGTTGGTGCAGCGTTGAGCCTACGGATTTACAATGCTAAAATCAGGGGTTCGATTCCTTTTGGCGGACTCAGCAGGTAGCTCTATGTGGCTTTCCTATAAAAAAAAAACACACGTTACAGGTAATAATGACAACTTTAGAAAAGCTTTCCAAACATGTATCAGTGTATGTTTATTTATTATAAACGTGTTACATTTGTCATCTGGCGATTTCCACCCAGATATCTGTTGTTAAAATCTTTATCTTTTTTTCTTATATCATTTGTTTAATGTTCATTCAAATAAACTATTAAATAAATGTGTACGTGTCTGTACTTTTTCATATATAGTGTCCTAAAATGTGTTATTAGAATTAACTGGTTTGTGTTATGTTCCATTTGAAGAGTATCTACTTATCTTTATAATTAGCCAGCAAATCCAGAAAATCTAAATTATTATTCGTTCTACAATCGATTGCAATATATACTTAAACTGCTTTTAGATGATACAAACTTGATATATCCCCATCAGTATCTTAAAGTTCAACATACAAGAGTAAAAGCTAGTAAAATTGAACAGATGTAATTAAAGGAAAGCATTCTACTGCACGCCGTGCTATAACATCTTGTTTAAAACTACATAGACTACATATATGTTACAGTATAAGCACTGGTATGTTACAACCTTTTTATTACGAACTATATAAGCGTCAAGTAAGCTTATAATGTTTCAAGAATGGTAATTTTATTAAGTTTATTTTAGACTTTGTATGTTTATTGTGCCATAACTTGTAGATACACTTTTTATAGCTACAGTATGTTACGTTTTTCTTCAGTTTATTCGGATTCCTTAACGGAAATTGTATACGAACGATATTTAATTTGCTCTAAGTGTTGGGTTTTCTTGTACTTTATTTTATAACAAAAAAATTTTGACATTTGTGATAAAAATGTACTCTTATTCTTGTCTCACTCAATATAATTTTTCAGTATTGTGATTTTGCGTGTCACATTTTGTTAACTACTCATAAGTTAATATGAAACTCGTTAACAATTATAAAAAGGACAAAAAATCAAATCGTTTCGCAAAAGTAATTAAATTCAGTATATTGTCGATTGAATATTAAACACTGTAACAATGTAGTTGTTAGAAACGAGATCAAACATCAAAAGTGCTCCCTCCAGTAGCACGGCAGTAAATTTAAAGGCTTATAACTATTAAAATCGGGTTCCGATACACGTTTTGGGCACAGTAAAGACAGATAAACCTATAGCTTTGGGAGCAACAAGTCAATAAATAAACAGACATTAAAATAAATATTAATTTCGTATAATGTTATCAAGTATGTCATGCCTTGCTTTGTTTTGAATTTCGCACAAAGCTACTCGAGGGCTATCTGTGCTAGCCGTCCCTAATATAGTAGTGTAAGACCAGAGGGAATGCAGCTAGTCATCACCACCTACCGCCAACTCTTGGGCTACTCTTTTACCAACGAATAGTAGAATTGACCATCACATTATAACGCCCCCACGGCTGAAAGTGCGAGCATGTTTAGCGCGACGGGGATGCGAACCCTCGACCCTCAGATTACGAGTCGCACGCCTTAATACGCTTGGCCATGGCGGGACATATATCATGGCAAAAACTAGTTTGTGTTGAATTTCGCGCAAAGCTACACAAGGCCGATCTGCGCTAGTTGTCCCTAATTCTGCTCTGTAAGACTCGAGGGAAGGCAGCTAGTCATCACCACTCATCGACAACTTTTGGGTTACTCTTTTACCAACGAATAGTTGGATTGATCGCCACTTTATAACGCCCCTACGGCTGAAAAGGTGAGCATGTTTGGTGTGATGGGGATTCGAAACCTCGAACTTCGGATTACGAATCGAGTGCCTTAACCACCTGTCCATTTCGGGCCTGAAGAGAATGAAAAACGTATAACAGTAGATTTGATGAACTGATTTTGAATAATAAAATTAATTCTTTAATTAATTGAAAAGACATTATTTCCTGTGTTTTACATTTTCAAATAATACGTGTTTGATGTATATTTATTAAATAAAAAAGTTAAGTTTTACTACCTACATTTAGTAAACAAAGTTATATTCGCTACGAAAGTTTTATCATTATTTTTTGCAACCTTACACTGCATTTTATCCGTTTTTTGTTATGTCATTTACAATCTCCATAAACTATGATAAGCACAATGTTTAAAAACCATGCTTTTAGTACCAGAAGCTAACCAGAAACTTGAAACTTATTTTTAACAACTACTGATGCCAGCATTTTTTTTTTTACATTTAATGAGTGTCTCCAGAGATTACATATAGGTGTCCTTTTCTGTTGTGGGAATTCGTGTTTCTCGTTTCTTTGTCACACGACAGCACTCAAATATGAACTATTTTTATTATGAAACTTGATACTTAAGTTAATATCATTATATTTAGCGTAGATGTTGACTCTAACTAGTGGTGACACTATACTACTTTCTTTTGTTCATACTCAGATTTTATATAGATACTGCGATATAAAATCGATAATGGAATTTCTGTTGCACATTTTTATAATTCAGTTTTGGTTATACTATCGTACTTTATTTCTAATAAATATAATAAACAGTATTTGTCCATGATTGACTATGGACGATGATAATTTAGGTATTTCCTAATATTAGTTCTAGTTTAACTAATACCGTTATCTGTTTGTTTATGTGTGTGAATAATTTTAATCTATGAAGGTGTGTCTTATATTTTCCTAAAGATCTTTAATTAGAAACTAATTTTAATCTACGTTATTTGATATTAAGCACAAAGCTTCACAAAGGACTATCTGTGCTCTGCCCACCACGGGTATCGAAACCCGCTTTCTTGCAGTATAAGTCTAAAGGCATAACATTGTGCCACTGGGGGCGCCAATTTTTGAGCTTTTATCTATTTTATTTGTTTGTTTTGAATCACAAACTACACGATGAATTATCTGTGTTATGCCAACCGTAGATATCAAAGTCCGATTTTTAGCGTTATAAGCTGTCAAACATAACACCGTGAAGCACTATTTTATCTAAAATTATTGAAACATTTATATATATGTAGAAACGGCTCGTTTGGGTTGAGAAAATTTTTTACATAAAGGAGCGAGCAACGTTTCGACCTTCTTCGGTCATTGTCATATGGACCTGACGATGACCGAAGAAGGTCGAAACGTTGTTCGCTCCTTTATGTAAAAAAATTTCTCAACCCAAAGAGCCGTTTCTACATATATATTTTTCTCTACAAGTGGGTTTTCTCGACATCACTGATTATTATTAAAACATTGTTTATCACTAGTTAAAAATTGTACTGGTAGTCCTTTAATGAATCTAGGATAGCGCGTTGTTTTTATATGCTTTTAGTCTTTGAATTTTTCTATATAGCTTTTCTTCATTTCAAACAATTTTAAAGAAAATATATAACTTTCATAAAAATTGATAACAATGTCCATTCTATTAATTGCCTCAAACTTTGAAAAATCGTTTCATAAAGACTGTAATCAGTGATAACTTTACAGTCCACCAGAAAGTATATATATATATATACTTTGTATTTAAGAGATAGTTGCAGAAATATTTTTTTTTGAATACTTTTATGTTTTGTTTTGTTTGTTGTTGAGCGCAAGGCTACACAATGGGTTATCTGTAGTCGGCCCATTTCAGGTATCAAAATCAAATGTTTAACAATACCAGCCCTCAGATGTATCACTCAGCCACCGGGAGACATTATATTTTCACTTTTCCATGATATACAAAATAGTTGCATTAAATACTAATAACATATTATTTCCTTGGAAAACTAAAAACCATTAATCGATCAGTTTAAATTACTTGGATGCAACTGAAAAATTTATATTGATAAAATTCATGAAAGGTACTTTGAATACTATGTACAAAAACGTCTACTGCAGATAGGAATACATAAAACGAACGTTTCATCTTTAAAATGGAATCATATAACATGGAACAATCTTATAAGAAAGTAATAAACTTAATAATATTAAGCGATTCGAAAATTGTTTTAAGATAGCAGAAAAATTTACCTTGTAAAAATGTAATATTGCTTGATGTTTTGTAATTACTGTAGATATAAACCACTTAAAATAATTAGTTAATATATATTGTTTAATTATTGATAAATCTCATGAAAGTAGACTTGTATTATAACTTCAAATACACGTATACATAGGTGAATTTCTTAATATACATGTCTTATTACTACATGCTGTAACTGAATCCTATAATGTTTTGTAATATTAAAATATTTATGCATACACATACAAAGCTCTAAATATCCACATTCTGTTATTTTGTACTGTCGCTGTAAATTATAAAATTTTAAATATAACTATTTATATCGTTAAATATACATTATTAAAATTTTATAACATACCATAGAGTTATAACTAAATGTAATATTCCTCTTGGTACTATTTAAAACTAATAATATTTAGAAAACAGTTGTTTGCTTAATTTATTATTATCAAACTAAACTCGTGCTTTGTTTTTTAAGCATCTGGAGAATAAGCTATTTCACGTGTAGTAAAGGCTAATTGTTACTATTTGATATCGTTTTCTTTGCAATTGTTGTACTCAAGCAGTAAGACGAGTCTGTGATTAGTTTTAATGTTTTAGGGTAGGAATTGCGAAAAATAAAATAGTTGTATCCTTCTGTATCTAAACTTATGATGTATAATTTCTTTTACGACATTGTGTCATGCTCTTATTAGTTTCCAATAGTTTCACAGCTACCCAAAAAATTAGACAGAAACGTGGATTAATACGTAAAACCTAGAGTTTTATGCTGAGTAATGTAAAGGGGTTTATTGTTCAATGACAGCTCAATGCATAATTAACATTTCATAATTTACTTACATTTGTTTTTTACAGTAAACATGAAACGAAGATGCCAAAAATGTTAATGGTACAAAAAACAGTTAGAACAATAAAATATCTCTGGTTTACATGTGAATTGTTTCCAACGATATTCTAAAACTTTGAAAAACTAACTGACTAAACATTCTTTATATAATGATAGTTAAAAATATGACGCCAGTCGTGTGCTCTATTTGACTTGTGTTTAAAGAATGGAGTATGATTAACCAGATGTCTTCTTATTTTTCGTTAAATAAATGTTT
Source organism: Tachypleus tridentatus (assembly GCF_004210375.1). NCBI lineage: Eukaryota > Metazoa > Arthropoda > Merostomata > Xiphosura > Limulidae > Tachypleus > Tachypleus tridentatus. The sequence goes on along the minus strand of NC_134837.1, from coordinate 242,394,670 downwards.
TAGATGGTAATTAGACCAGCGTGGCCAGGTGATTAAGGTACTCGACTCGTAATGTGAGGGTCATGAGTTCGAATTCTCGTCACACCAAACATGCTCGCCCTATAAGCTGTGGGGGCATTATATAGTGACTGTCAATCCCACTATTCGTTGGTAAAAGAGTAGCCCAAGAGTTGGCGGTGGGTGGTGATGAGTAGCTGCCTTTCCTCTAGTCTTACACTGTGAAATTAGGGATGGCTAGCGCAGATAGCCTTCATGTAGTTTTGCGCGCGATTCGAAACAAAGCAAACAAGATAGTAATTATTAATATTGATAGACGATTTTCTTTTCCCCCCGATAGTACAGCGGTATGTCTTCGGATTTACAACGCTAAAATTAGTGGTTCGATTCCCCTCGATGGGCTCAGCAGATAACCCGATGTGGCTTTGCTATAAGAAAACACACGAATTTCTAAGATGATTAAGTATCATCTTACATATGCTCCGATAATTCATAATTTAAACGTGTACATAAAAAGTAATGAATATTTCAAATGACTTTTTAAATGAAAAGTTTCTACACTAATACAGAAACCGTGAGTTGTTGTAAATTGATAGAATTCGCTCAGCCATTAGACACGATATATTCATAACGTAGTGGTAAGTAGTTTTGAGTTGTCTTATACACTTGGTTTAATAGTATTTCCGTTATTATTCCACACTGTTCTATTTACTAACATGTATATCATATGATTTATCTTTTATCACCTTCTATGATTTCGTAATTACTTTCACTTTAAGAAAATCTTGACCATGCATTGTTTTATTTCTAATTCAGATGGATCTACTGAAGATAAGAATAAAGAAATAATCGAAAATTATTTTACTCGTTTCTCTGAACATATACATAATTATCTATTTAATTCAATAAACATATAAAGAAATATCAAATCGCATTTAACGCGCTCCTGTAAATACAGCGTGTAGTTGTATATGAAATCAATAGCGATTGTAAATTAAGTAAAGTAAAATGCACAGTGTTTATTTGATGCTAGAAATTTTGACATTTTCGAATGATGTTTTTTCAGCAATATAAATGATGCAAGAACATCTTGATCTCCACTTTCCTTGATACTACTCGCATGTAGTCGCCAGTTATGAATATTAATCAATTCTACGACAACAGAACTTCCATTAATCATGATTGCCTTGAACAAATATAATTACCCATCATACATATTCAGCGTTTGGAAAAGTATAATTTTATGCATATAATAATATAATTATTTATTGCGAATTATTTGATAATATGCGCTTATTTGTTTCAATAGGTTACTTTTTTAAACAAATATTTATACGTGAGTAATATTTAGGATTTACATTATAGTTGGCTTTTCTGATAAAACTATAGCTTATATTAATGACACATAATCTCACGAAAGTGCAGGTTGTATCACAAAGAAACGTAATATTACTCTGTTTTGAATACTCATAAGTAGAGTGAAATATTAATAAATCTTTTGTTTTAAAAAGAAGAATTGTTTATTATTTATCAAAATTTCCAAATTTATGAGTATATTTTAATGGATTTTATAGTCTGTTATTGGAAAAGTTGATTTTTTAACTAATTAATTATGTAGTTGTGTTTATACTTTGATAAGAGTCATGTCATGGAAAAATAATATATTCTTATATATTCTGCTTTTTTATGTGCAAAACCATAAAATTCTATGGCTATCGTTTCCATTTTTAATATCTGAGTTATAGTTTTATAAAGAAACAGAGGTATGTTCGTAAGTATTCTGAACCATTACCTCTATCCCAGTGACTCAGCGGTAAGACTGGAAGTTTATAACTCTAAAACTCAAGATTCGAAATTCGTGGTGATCAAAGCACAAACAGCTCAGTATGTAGCTTTGCGCTAAATAACAAACACCTTCGGTAGACTCAGCAGATAGTCCGATGTGGCTTTGCTATAAGAAAAACACCCAAACAAAAGCGACTCATTGGTTCATTTTGTTTCAAACTAAGCAGTACAATAATGTTAGTTCAAAAGGATTTATAATGGTTTCCAGACTATGCCCTTAAACAAAACATGAAATTGACAGTATAGTTAGTTTTAAACATTGTTCTGATGGCGTTGCGGCCAAGCATGACCAAATGATTATGGCGCTAGGCTCATAACTTGAGGGTCGCAGGTTCAAATCCTCGTCGCACTAAACATGCCCGCTCTTTTAGCCGTGGAGGCATTACAACGTTACTGTCAATTCCACTATTTGTTGGTAAAAGAGTAGCTCAAGAGTTGGCAGTGAGTGGGCATGCCCACTAGCTGCCTTCCCTCTTGTCTTTCACTGCTAAATTAGGGGCGGCTAGAAAAGTTAACCCTCATGTAGCTTTCCACGAAATTTCAAAACACACAACAAGTGTCTTGATGGCGTTAGCAGTTCGACTACGTCTCAACTTTAAAGTCACAAAAATCGAAGTTACTTCACAATACTTCACTCAAACTATTCATATTTGAAAAATGTTGCCTTATTTTTCTTACTTTTGATCGTGTCTTTAAACATTTTAAAGGCAAAACAATATAAGGCTACAATCTTACTTTGTAACTGATGTTTTTCAGTACTCCAACCCTATTTCACTCTGTTTTATAACTATTCCTGCTTCATTGCAAATAATAAAAGTACAATAAATCTCAAAAGCCTGAACGAGCTGTGTTAACTTTAGGAGTTGGAAAACAAAAATTCACTTTTAGAATATAAAGTTATAAAGCGAACTTAGATTACAAAAGTACGTGCTAAAAATATACACTTTCGAAAGAATGACACAGTCGCTAAATAAATAAACGTTTGACATACAACAGAAAAGTAGTGAGTCTTAAGTTTCAACAGACACCCTTTAAGCTACTTTAATACCAGGGCGAAAAATGTACGACTTCTTTTTGTACGAGAGAAGAATTTTCCACTACTGGCTTAACCATAATAATGACTTCAGAATAGGTGGATGTTATAAGCACATGACTTAACAATTTTACTGTTAAAAACGCAAAAGTTCGTTATTTTGCATTTAATAATGACATAAGAAGATTTCCCAGTTAGAAAATAAGCACTGAGGCTCCTGCTTATCTTTGAAGCAAATTTGTCGACTACGTTTATGTAATATATATTATTTATGCTTGATGTATTGATGTAATATATTATACGCATTCACACTGGGGAGCTTAAGGAAACAAAATTCTGACTTTTGCAACAGTTTTAATATTGATGAGAGGAAGACATTTTTCACCAAGCTTTAAACTACTTCTCATATTTTAACTTCATTAAAGAAATATTTCTGTATCGAAAAATTTATTAGTCACACAGATAGTGTTTTTACATACACGGACAAATATGTGGTATTTGAAATTACAGAAACTGCAAATATGATAACATACTTACTGCACGTTTACTGTGATACAACAAATAATAATAATGTGATATAAGAAAATTGTTTGTACTCTCTTAATAAGCGATTTTTACTAATTTAATAATCACTATAGATTCTAATATTTTTTGAAGTAATAGTTTGTGGAAATTATGTGATAAATTTGATACAGGACTTTAGCGTGAAAATAAACATTTTGTGAATGTAGCCAGAATCACACCAGGTTCATCCTAGCTGGTATCTCTTGGAAATATTTAGTGGCTCTATTCATGCTATTTTGTGCAGTCACTTTAGCGATGTCCCTTTGCTTTACTGTTATGAAGCAGGTTTATTGCAGTCATATCTAACATGTGTATCTGTCCCATTCACACCATGTAATTTTGACAGGTAAATTTATGATATTTACATTTCTGTTTAATTGCTATAATTTAATTTCAATGCAGATATTTTAAGCACATGTTTCTACCTTACTGTTGTTGTTTAATTACGAGTTGTAAATTATAAATACTTATTCTATCTTGTCCTTTAATAAGGAGATTTAATTATGATAAGGGTCATTGTTTAACCCTCACAACTTAATACATAAAAGGTATTTCTCTGGTAGATTTCAATATAGTTGTTCGGAATATTGTTTTAGATGCACACCTACAATTAAACCGAAGCTTTCTTGTGTTATCTGCTCACCTTGTCACTAAAAGTATATTTTATCGGTTACTTTTTCTTGATTATACGTCTGTTCAATTTAAACTAAATTTAAAGCTAAATATTTGCTATTGGATATTCAAGTACTTGTTAGCCATGTATTCTTTTGTTTTGATAAATGAAACACATTACCCCATTTGTGATGTTCTTTAAACTGATTTCAACATTCACAAATAGAAAATTTTACACAAACATTGCTTGTAGTTTTCTAGAATAACACTTGAATATCGTATGAGATATTATTTCAATGCACTTTCATTTTTTTATCTTGGTATGTTTGTTCGTTTGAAGTTAAATACAATAAGCTATCGGTGGGCTATCGAAACGAGGACTGTGGCGTTGTAAGTCCGCCTACATATCGCTGTGCCACTAGGAGGCATCTTGGTATGTTCTTTTGCTTGTTAGTCTGATAATTCTGTTTTTTCCTTTTATATTTTTTATGGAGCTTGACTCTCAATTTGTAGATCAAGTGTTCGAATCCCCGTCCTACCAAAAATGCTCTCCATATTAACCGTGTAACGGTCAATCCCACTAATTATTAGTGAAAGAGTAGCCCAACAGTTAGCGATGAGTGAGTGACCACGCTGCCTTTTCTCAAGTCCTTTCCTGTCAAATTAGAGATGGCTAGTGCAGATAGCCCTAGTGTAATTTTGCGTGAAATTCAAAACAAGAGAAACTAAAACAATTTTCAAAAATTTTCAAAAATTGTCATTACTAGACCTCAACTGATAATTGACATTACACAATGATTGTTATCAAATTAGCGTTTCTGCTAACAATGGTTTGATAATTAATACACTTATAGTAATAACATTATAATATTGTACAACTATATTATAAGAAAAAATGCACAAAATTTATTTCCATGCTGCTTTTTCTGACATTTCTTTTTGTGTTTTTCTGTATACTTATGTTTTAATTACTACTTTTCTGATAAAACATTTGTAAAATAATTCATGTTTAATACAACAGCAATTACAGGTAAGCACAGACAGAAAAAAATAAAATAAAATGAGATTTACTCAAATAAAAAGAGATAATTATTTAAATGTTAATGTAACTCGAACCTGAACAATTTCGTTTACGTTTGTACCAGTGCAAAGCTGTACAATGAACTATCTTTACTCTCTCTCCCACAAGTAATCAAATCCCGTATTTTAGCGTTGTAAGTTCATAAACTTATCTCTGAGTATCTCGCCCACACATCTGTTGTTGATAATTCCATCTCTTATACTTATTTGCATTGCACGATTTACATTATAGGATCTGATAAGCTATCATATGCATAAAATAAAATGAAATGAACTATCTTAATTGATTGAGCACATTATTGTTTCACCAAAACAGTTTTAAGATATATAAGTCTGTATAATTAAAACAGTAATCTGTGTGCGTGTGAGTAGAAACATGATTAAACTCCAGTAAATTAATAAATTATTAAATTAGAAGCAGGAAAGTACAGACAAAATCACTATATACGTAAGAGGGGAGATATAGATAGTACACTGTACTTCAAAGGTAGAGACATTTGGAGAATGGATTTGTAATCCCTCAGAGTCCCATAAGATACAGCAATGTCTGTGTGTTAAGGTTTTTTACGTGATTTTCTTCATTTATTTATAGACACTTAAAGAAATAGTATCGTCATCCTGTTGAGTAGAGACCTGTTAGAGATATAACGTAATTTTAATACTTGTCTCTATACCCAGGTTACACAAACTTTGGTGTATGTAACCAGATAAGTCAGTCGATCGGCTTGTAATTTTTAATTAGACCTTTCGTATCAAAGTGCCATTTGTGTTAGAGGCGTTTGATGGGTAACACGTATTCTGGAATAGGTTTAACCCTTGTAATTTTAACTTCGTAGTTATCAGATTCTTTCAGAGATCTACACAACTACCTCGTACATGAGTTTTCCAGGCAGGTCACTTAACTGTTTTAATTAATTTAAATACATAGCATTACCGTCACATTTTATAAAATTTGTGTATTGAAATACAAAATGCCACAATAAAAAATTTTAGTATGCGTTGTATGAATTTTCCCCCTTAACAGATTGTTAAGGAAAGATGATTTTATGGTCTTTATTGTGAAAGAATACTAGTTATATTTCAATAATATGCTCATATTCTGAAATTCTTTGCATAAAATAGAACAAATGTAAGATACTTATTAAACATTTGATTTTAAAATTAACCAATGTAGTATTTTAATTTTATGTGATATGTTATGTGTAAAAACTAACGAAGGTAATATTTGTATTTTACTTAATTAGCAAAACTAACTTAAGTAAGATCTTTGTTCTGTGCTATCAATTAGCTCTTAGCATTAACCATGGTATGATGTTTGTTATTAATGAATAATATTAAAATCTATAATTATTAGTAACTAATATTAAAACCTATTATTATTAGTAATTAATATTAAAATCTACCTTAAGCAAAATCTTCATTTTTCATATAACCAGTAAAGTTTTCTATATATTCTTAAAATCTACAGGATAAATATTTTAACTTTTAAAAGTAACTATTGGAATGTGGATGATAAATCAACTGTAAATGATTTAAGAGTAGGAGATTCTATTATTTAGCAAATCGTGATGTAGTTTAAAATACAGCTTTAAAAAATGGTTTAGAGTAAGAAGTAGTCTCACACTACTATCTTTCGTAAACTATCTTTTACTATGTTGTTACCATATTATAACATATATTGCTAAAGATGAAACTATACTACACGTGTTTTATACAATGTACATTATCATTCTTGTAATGTATTATTTTGTTTATACATAACAGTATGGGAAGAGTTTATGAAGATGTTAGAAGATCTTTTAACCATTGAACGTGTGAAACTGAAATCTGGTGAACTGAAACCATGAGTTTTTCATTGCTTTTATTTTAAACCTCAGAGAGATTATAGTACTAAAGCTCTCCTACATTTTACTTGAGTTTTTGCCCACTAAATACACTTCATTTCACATCAGACGAATGTTTTATCCACGTGTCACAAACTACCTTCTGCTCTGCTTGAAGTGAAATATATTTGACAAATATGTATATACAAAAGGAAGGAGATAATATTAAATGGGAAAAAACGAAAATCGCGCGAAATGCTCTAAGGTAGAAAACTTTCTAAAAAATGATGAATCGCTTGTACAGATAACAAATTATTTCATAGTCTTTCCAGCAAAAAACAAACAAACTAATAATCCATAGTCAGTAGTAACTTGTTCAAAAGATTAATTTATCTTGGAACTGTGTTACTCCATAAAAAACTGTCTGAATGTCAATAAGACATTTCAATAAGTTCCTGACAAACAAATGATTGTTACTTTTAACAAATTACTTTTAAGAAATTTGAAGCTATTCTGTTTAACTTGTAATTTTCGAAGAAACAATTTATGATGTTGTACAAATAACATACTTACTAACAAAATCAGGAGCTATTTTTATGAAGTTTAACATGACCATCGCATGTAATTATTTGTAAAAAAATATCAATAACTATATCAACATGTTATACCAAATCATCAAGTACTGTGCTTGTGATGGCGTTTTCTGTATTTAAATGCAATTATGAATCAGGAAAATGAAGTTAAGATATGTTAAGACAAGTTTCCGATGTATTTTATTTACGTATTTTATTATGTATTACTATTTCAAATAATCGAAGGTTTGAATTTAGTAGTTAATTAAATGTTAATATGTATCATATTTATGATCTTTGCTGAGAAGAACGATGCACATAATATTCTTTTTCTTTTAACACAATTTATTTTAATATACAAACTAAAAATGAATTCAGTTTATAATAACAGTTATTACTAATACTTATTACAAATTATGGTTTATATACAAGATTTTTACAAACTTACAGACAATACTGATTCTTATATCCAGTCTAGAATGAAATATTTTATCGACGATCCAGGTCTACGACTAATTAATATTGTTAATACTGTAATACACCTCGCTTTAACTAGCTAGATTGATTTATTTTACACCAATGATCGCATTTAATGTCCCCGTAGAAACTGCAACGTCTGTAGTAATTCACTAAACTTGAATGTTTGTAATATTCGAAAACTATAATCTTTTCTAGTCAACTTCTGTAATTTTCTGATTAATAGCTACTTTTTATACGAATCATGCGAGTCTCTAGAGCTTTCAACGACGTTATAGTGCGTTTTCATAAATAAATATTGTTGATTCTCACTTTCAAGAGTCCTTTACAAATTCCGAGAGCACGTGGGACTTGCGCAAAAAACAGTCACCATATACGTCACATGCAAAAAACAAAACTGTACACAAACAAGCATAGGCACTGAAATAAATACATAACGGTAAATGAGTTACAGAAAAATAAATATCTACTTAGAAAGTAATTCTGTGGCGTCCAGAGTTTCTTTAATATTTTATAATGTGTTACGCTGCTGAAGATTAGGCTAAAGCGTAATTATATATTTAATATATATTAAAAATTAAATAAAACGAAAATACTTGACATTAAAGCTTCAAGAATGCAAGATTAATAAGTACTCTGAAGTAGTTTTTAAAACATTCTGCGAAATATATGTATTATTCTTTTGTCTTTCTATCTTATATTTAAGAATATAAATTAATTATTTTAAATATAATTACCATTGCTTGAAAAAAATGTTTAAATGAGCGAATGGCTGCATAGCGCAGACTAATATGATCATACAAGTCATTGCGTTAATATCGGCTTTCTCATAAACGATATTTTTTGTTGGAAGAAACGTTGACCTTATTAACTGTGCATAAATAGATGTGTTGATCCACCGTTAGGTGCGGATACAAATAAATTAAGCTTGTTTCAAATTCTGCTTGTGAGTTTCTTTTCTAATTGCACGAGAACGACATGAAAAATCTTTATCGTTACGAAATTTTGTGCAACTCTCCAGAAAAGACGACTTTCTTAGCTGTGCTACTTTGAAGTTGAATAATGTTTTTCACTGATATGTTATTTTTTCAGCTCATTATGTTAAACGTCATAGAAAAGAATAACAAAATTATATATACCCTCACGTATTTACGGTTGTGATTCTCCCTTACAAAATAAATATACAAAATACAAAGTGAGAAGATTTTTTCTGATGATACACTGAAAAAACACGTTTGCAAAGAACAAAGAAGGATTTTTAAATTGTTAGTTGAGAAAGAAAATTACGTTATTTAAGTAAAGGGTAAACGAAATAAGAACAACTGGTGATTTTTATCACTTATGGAGAACTAAACTTATTTCGACCAATATAATATTGTTATTTAACTTATAGTGTGCCTGTCAAAATTTCGCGTCAGCTGATATTAAGTTAAATTTTACATTGTTTCTTGTTAAATATGTAATATTGAAATAGATTAGTCATCGTTTACAGGATACTTTACCTTTTATAAAACCATGGGAAACCATCTGATTTCTGGTTAATAAAATATGGCAGATCATATGGAAATAGATTAAATGGTCAGTATTTATTTAAGGTTGAAGCTGATATAGTTTACTTATCCAAATTATCTGGAATATTTGAAAAACTATCCTTTTTTCCTAATGAATCATTCAGTTTTATTAAGTTTGTATGTATTTCGGAAGACTATGGAACAGTAAAAACATCCACGGAGCAAACTGTAAACAAATGTTTCAGTAATAAAATTCAGTTTAAACAAAATCTGGTAATTTCCTTTCATAGTTGAAACTACTTATTTAAAATTATTACGTTTATCACTTTCAGCTGAAAGTTTTTTTTTATTTGTAGTTAAGCACAAACCTCGAAAATGAGCTATATTCGCTGTACCCAGTACGGGTATGCAAACAGTTACCAGCGTTATAAGGTTTCAAACTTCCTATGGGGAGGAAAAACTTCCACATTCATCATATATTCTGAATGGGATGTTTTACACTTATACCGAAACAAGAATAATAATTCTAACACATAACAATCTCAATGTCATTTGTTTAGTGTGCATAAGATTTCAACTGGAAATACAGTGACAGGTGTAGGGCGGGAGTGGCTAACTATCTTAATCACACACCCTCTAAATCCGCCACTGAAATATTTCTTTCAGGAGTGGGTTAACTCAGTGAATGAAAACGATTTACAGTTTCAGTAGTTAATACTGGTTATAGATACATGATATAACAATTTCTATTCGAACTTGTTTATTTATAAAAAAAAATTCGAATAATTATATAACTCAATGGTAAATGTATTCTCAAATATTTTCTGTAACTTTGACTAACGTAAAAACTATTAACAAACTGTGCGTAAATTTAAACTGTTGAGATGTAAAGGAAGATAGATTATAGAAGTATGAAGGTAAATTATATTGCAAATTAAAAGCTTTAGCTTTCATATAGAGCACGACCACTGACTCTTATTCAAAAACATTTATGTAATTAGGCTTAAACAGCAATAATTCATCAAGAATTTAGTTGATTAAAGATTTTGTTCCCAGTAACATGTTTATACATCCGAAATACATGTCAGGTATTTTATGATCGAAAAACAAATATTAAGGTATTCCAAACTCTTCATAGGTATGTGGTCTCTGTATCTAACCACATTATTGAGGTACACATTGTCGTATCGATTTTGAACACATGCTTGTAATTATTAAATTTCAAGTGTTTCATTATGTGATGTAAACAGTGGTCTTTACTTAATTGATAATTCCTTGGAATTAACGTTAATAACTGCTTTCTAAGTATACGTACTAAGAGAACCTAAATATTAATAAAATTATTGTATGTGGTTATTTGATATTATTCTTGTGCTTTTATTATTACTAACATGAGTATAAACAACTTTTACTTTAACGTAACTTTAATTGATGACTTAGATTAATACTAATATAAAAATATCTATAGTTTGTTTTGAATAATTAGAAATGTATCGCTTTAGGTTACAAAAAAATTCTCTCCAGAATTTCGCGACTTTTAGTAATTTTTAGAAAAGCCTTAATATTGAATGATCGTCTGATAGATGGTTGCCTCGAACGCTTCTTAACTGTAACATCAAATCGATAGCAACCCTAACAGCAAACTTTCTTTAGACCATCAACCATAAGGAATTGCAAAAAAATTGTGGAAAAAAACAACTGTATAAAACCAAAAAACAAAAGCTGGTGATAAATTAGATGATTTCGGAAATATGCCTGAAAGTGGAAATACTTTGATTCTAATCTAATTTTCCATTTCTTCCTTTTTCAAATGGAAAATATTTGTGAATTTACAAATAGGACTGGAGACATTTTTCTGATGCAATTTTATTTGTTAAACATCATTATCACACAAAAGGGAAATCAGTTGCAAAATAAATGCTTTCAGCACTTTGACTTATTAGTACTAGGAGAGAACTTTTCCCAGTGAAGAAACTTTCCGCATTTGCAATTTTAACACATTCCCTTGACAGTCTTCAAGCCTTTCGTACCGGAGAAATGATTCACTGAATACATTTTTTTTCACCAAAACGAAAATGAAATTTAGCTTGACTTTATTTAGTGGCTTTGCATGACTCGGGAGTTAAGGTACTCGACTCGTAATCTGAGGGTCGCGGGTTCGAATCCCCTTCACACCAAACGTGTTTACCCTTTCAGTCGCGGGGGCGTTATAATGTTACGGTCAATCCCACTATTCGTTGGCAAAAGAGTAACCCAAGAGTTGGCTGTGTGTGGTGATGACTAGTTGCCTTCCTTCTAGTCTTACACTGCTAAATTAGGGACGGCTAGCGCAGATAACCTTGGTGTAGCTTTGCACGAATTTCAAAAACAAACAAACAAACAAACTTTATCTAGATAAAAGTTAAAATTTAAGTTAGTATTTCAGATTATTTTTACGAAGTCTCTCCCAGATAGCTTTCCACGTAAAATATGCTGTATAGAAAACATCTTACAGCATTTGCAATTCCATATTTTTAACAGTGTTTTCTGTTAAGTTGGTAAAAGTTGGTTATTACCAATAAGTTATTGTGATGAGGCACTTATTGTTAACATCTGACTTAGTAGTTTGACGTTATAGCAGTTTCAGTCTACTGCATGAATTGACAATATTCTCTACAGGAACAAGTTCCTAAGTCAATTAGTTTAGAAAAAGGTACATTATAAAATTACGTTAATAACATTTTAGTTTATTGTTTTGCAATCAGACATTTCAAATCACTAATGTAAATGATTAATATTCACACAATTTTGCATAATGTGTCACTTTGAAGAGAATCGCAAAGTTTTAAAGTGGTCCAAACTGCTCAAAAGCCATCACTCAACCTTAGAAAAATATTTTGCTTATGTTGAAAACTATCAAATGAATAAAATCGAAGCTATTGTAAATTGGCTATAAAGTTTTATTAGCAAAAATTACAACCGTTTCGAAATCAATGATACAAAGCATACCATAATCCGTAGTATACGCAAACGACAACTATCCACCAAAGTTATCCACAGTCGTAGATTATTTGCTCCCAAACTAAATGATGTTAACAGACATAACTGGACAGCATGTCAGTCGTATCGACGTTTAAAAATAGACTTCTCAAGATCGGCCTATATATCAAATACCTAATGAGTTACGTGCTGTTTACGGCAAGACATTAAACAGTCTGCCTGTATTTATGTAAAACAGGTCCCACGGGCCAATGTTGTGTGGAAAAACACTCACGCTATGTTTTCAAGGCCAAATAAAGAGGTATATACTCTTTTTAAAGACAACCTAAAACAATATCCGATTTTGTACCAAGTATAGTGATTATGGAATAAGTATTCTGTGGGCAATAATAAGCTTTAATGGATAAACTTTCTCCTTCATACTGTGGAAAGGTAGCATTATAAGGACCAAATCCTTTGTTTCATACTGTTGAAAGATACCATTGTAAGGACCAAATTCTATGTCTATTTGTTCTGCGATATGGTGGATTCAACCGGCCTTGACTTCAGCCTAATGGATGTTAATGTCCTCTCCTGTCAGGTTAAAGTGGTCGGCATGCTTTTTGAGAAAAGAGAAGAGTGAAAAATGAATTGAATTGGTATGGATTACTCTAGAGAAAAGAGTCATATCAATTGACTTCAGACGACGAACAAATTTTTTTTTTTCAAAAGCGTTGTGGATAGCTTAAGACCTTATCAGTGTTGTAATTTTCAGTAATCAAAATCAACATCAAAATGCCGTAGCTGTTCGGGGTGACCGAAGTCCAGTTAAAGTGAAATGTCACGAACTTCTATATGTAAAACTGTTTACACTTCAGACTTTATGCTGAATAAATACTATGCATAAATTGCATAAAAAAGATAATGATATACAATATTTATTTATAAGAAATTTCTCACAGCTAAACCAGCATAAAAAACAATTTCAAATCGTTCTTTCTTTCATAGGCCTGTCATGGTCTGGTGGTTAAGACTCTTGACTCACAACCTGTGGGTCACGAGCTTAAATACCCGTCACACTGAACATGCTGGCCCTTTCAGCTATAAAGTGTAGAAGCATTATAATGTGACAGTCAATCCTGCTATTCGTTGGTAAACGAGTAGCTCGAGAGTTGGCTTTGGGTGATGACGACTACATGCCTTTTTCTGGTCTATCACTACTAAATTAAGGAGACACAATAAGCAAAACCTAGTGAGAAGCTGTTGTGACAAGTTTCCACTGCTAAATCGTTTGCCTCTTGTTCGTAGTGTCTTTATTTGTTTCTGCTCTGTGTTTTTGTACGAATGATTGTTATGGTATTACTATAAACTTAGGGGGAAAAAATCCGTTTATTTAAAAATCACACAGTACGTACAAACAAGAAACTAAAGGTTAAACTACAAGTGATTTCCCATATCCAGCCCTCATCTAGGATTTTGATTGGGTTTGACCCCTGACCCCTAGGTCATGTGATGTATACATACGTCATTCAAGTTGCATTTCACCATTTTGAGTCGGAGGTTGAGCTTTAATAGTTAATATAAAAGTACATAAATCAGTGACTATAAAGTTATGGAGGAGGAATTATCCCTCATTGTATAGGGTCAAAATAAGTTTCTATATCTGTGATTTCTACTCCTTTAAGTGCATTAGTTACTTCTATAGAAGTTTTTCTTTAATCATAGTTTACATATAATCCATAAAGTGTGGAAATTCATTCCTTTTAAATTAGCAAATATATTATCCTAGGTCATAAACTCAAGCAAACTTATATTACTTATGGTTTACATGTCGAGATTTCGCAGGTATAGTCTACTGAAGTGAGTTTATACGTTTACAAACAAGGACTGTGACTGTTTTATGGCTTTGTAGTTAGTTCATTAATGATGTAAAGTATTAAAGTTAGTAATACAGATGTTTTGTGTAATTGTATACAATATACAAACTTGAAGTAGTGTAATATGAAATGCCTGCTTGTGGTTTGTGATGCTTATATGCGCAAATTAAAAGCTTTTCAGAATTTAATATTTAATCCCTTGTTATAAATTACTTTTACATCTCTTATCTACAGCCATGTTACACTTGCTCTTTGCTTTTCCTAGACCTTTATTTAGACTGTGGTCACTACTGTCATTAAAAGTTGCTGTTTACCATTTTAATAAACAACACATAGATTTAGAACTAAGCTTTGTTTCCTGGTTTTCTGTTGACAGTATATTATGTTTACCTTCGTCTCTCTCTCACAACTGTATTAATGTTTTATGTTTTTTTCTCTAACCCACGAAATTAAAAGCTTTTCAGAATTTAATATTTAATCCCTTGTTATAAATTACTTTGACATCTCTTACTAACTTTATGGTTTTTCCTAGACCTTTATTTAGACTGTGGTCACTTGTCATTGTTTACCATTTTAATAAACGACACATAGATTTAGAACTAAGCTTTGTTTCCTGGTTTTCTGTTGACAGTATATTATGTTTTCCTTCGTCTCTCTCTCAATGTATTAATTTTCTCTCACAACTTATGTTTTTTCTTATTTTTGTTGAAGCTCTTGTTTTTATGTTTTTTTCTCTAACCCACGATTAAGATATCTCTTTCTTTCTGACTTTGTACACCTGTTTTGATTACAGCTTTCATAGTTATAGGAGGACCTTTTGTTCCGTACTACTGAACAAAAAAGGCAGAGTTTTTTCTCATAATTTCCTAAGGAGTTAGGATGATATAATTCCCTGATTTGTAATCCCTGAGAGTGTAATAAAATCTGGCTTCCTTCTCACCTCTCTCAATCATAATCGATGTTCATTATATCTTACTTCATAACACTCCATAATTATAATTTTTCTCCTTTCTTAACTGCCTTCCTTCCTTAACATCTGAAATTTCAAATTCCTTTACAGTATGATATCTAAACCTGAATCAAATGTATACATTTGTCATTCCTAACTCATTTTATTCCGCAACAATATGAGTTTGTTTGATTTAGGTGTTAAGCACAAAGCTACACAATAGACTATCTTCATTCTGTTCACTGTGGGTATAGAAACACAATTTTTAGTGTTATAAGTAGTTAGGTTTATTATTTTGCAATGGGAGCAGCAGTATGTAACATGAAATTAAGCACACAAAAGAAAACAAGGTTATCTAGAAATAACCTTGTAGTGATTGGTATTAAATTTTTCCTTAACAACATTCTCCAAATCACAACAGCAATGTTTCTCGAGAATAACAGTACCATGAGTATTATGTTTATAAGCCCAAAGACGAGTACCATAAATATTAGAAAAATTTATGCATTCATTGTGTTTTCCCGTAAGATAAACCGAAAGCCTATTTTCGCTTTCTGCCGGTTGCACTCTATCAATGTACGTCGTTCATCATGCCGATTAATCATTCTGATGGCAAACTTGTCGTCCTTACCTATTAATTATAAGGTTTTGACAAAGTGCAACGTGCCCATAAGAAATAGCAAATTTTCTTGTGATTTGTGGCGTTGAGGCTAAGTAGAAGCACAGAACTCCAGAGTATCTGATAATTGCTGAACGAAACCCGGGAATACCAGTAGATAACGAATGACCGTATCCACAAGGGCAACCGATAATTTCACTCCCGGGAATTTTATTTCCCATGTCAAAAAAAAAAAAAGAACACTAAAAGTGACGCATATTTAAAAAAAATCAGCAATGAAAATGGCATTCATTAAATGTCATTAAAAGTGATACAGGATATCAACTATTGCTCGTGAAAAGTCAGACTTGTGATCAGGATTACATTTTCCAAGTAGAACTTGTAGCCGATTGCTCATATCTTTATATTTCTTTTTAAAGTAATGCTAATAAATTTAATATAAATTAAGATTTGATTTAAGTCATGTAAAATTAAAAATTTCATTAAAGTAGTTTAAAATCTAGTTAAAGAAAGCATTTTAATTTAAAAAATTTAAACTTCCAGAAGATGGCACCATTAATGACATGGAGAAGTTATCACTTACAAGTGACGCTTAGCTTGTTCCAGTCTTTGTAAATAAGCTTCAGCTCTAAAGAAGGAAGAATGCTTGACACAACTGAGGGAAGCTCAGTTTGATCGGGGTGGCAATAATGACAAATATATGTATTAAGACATCAAAATGACTGCAGGCTATATGATTGCTAGACATAATCCAGATATTAAGATTGACTTTTTAGGACTACTAACTCGTAACCTGTATCACTTTTAATAATATTTAATAATGTCATATTTAAAATTGTTTTTAATATATATGTCACTTTTAATGGTCATACTTTTTATGGGGGGTGCATTTACCTGTCTGTGAATAGTCTGGGAACTCCTATTCTATTAAACGGAGGAAACATGGGGCTAAGTCCCCAAACTCTCCATGATTATGTAGAACATTTTTTATCTAATTTTGGATTATTTTTATCTCAAACATTTTATCATTTTAACTTTACTGTCGACTCAGTTTTGTTTTAAATTTGTCTCTGAGGGAAAAACCTTAGCATGTGTGTATTACACATAAAGAGCACAGCATCCTTGAAAGCCAATTACAAAAAAAAACAAATTAGAAGTTAGCGATTTATTTTCTCTCTCGACTGAATCAGAAACGTACGTTTTTCTGGATATGTGATGTACGCACTTTTGTTGTTTTTATATATATTTATTGTTGTTGTTTTGTTTTATCTGAAAACTAAAAAAAACACGTTGCTTTTAGTTTAAGTAATAGAAAAGATTCATTTTTTATGAGCTTTACCTTTACCTTCTTTGGTTATCTGTAGCTTCTATTATTTACACGGCCGTTGAGCAAGGGAGGGTAGCTCTACCTTGCGATATTTCTCCACCATCTGTAAACGACTCAGCAGCCCTGGTTTTATGGTACAAGAATGAGTCCACTCAACCTGTCTACATGCTCGATGCTCGCAGGGGAGTCCTAGAAGAAGCTCATCAGTGGGCAAGCCCACAGCTGCAATTCCGGGCCCATTTTCATATGATCAACAGGCCAGCTTTTCTTCAAATCGATCCTGTACGGAAAGGTGACGCGGGAACGTATCGGTGTAGAATCGACTACCGTCGGGGCCGTAGTATCAACACAGTTATCAAACTCCAAGTAGTTGGTAAGATCTACGTTTAAACACGTGTTATGTGTTTTATGTCTGTGTATTTGGATCACGTATGTTGTTTATAAGTAAAATGTATATGTCTGATTTAATATATTTAGCACAAAATTAGAAGGTGTGATATACAGATGCACTCCCACTTACAGAATTGTTTTATTTTATTTTATTTATAAAGATAATTGTCTTATAAATCTAGGTATTCGCTTTCATACTCGAAAAGTAAAGGCCCGGCATGGCCAGGTGGTTCGCATTCCCGTCACACCAAACATGTTCGCCCTTCCAGCCGTGGGGGAGTTATAAAATTACAGCTAATCCCATTATTCGTCGGTAAAAGAGTAGCCCAAGAGTTAACGTTGAGTGGTAATGACTAGCTGCCTTACCTCTAGTCTAACGCTGTTAGATTAGGGACGGCTAGCGCAAATAGCCCACGCGTAGCTTTGCGCGGAATTCCAAAAGCAAGCAAACCAAAACTAAATACAATTAAACATTTGGGGGTTTATAAAATAATATGATCGTCATCATTACAATTTAACACCCTTTATTTTACTTTTATTTCTTTCCAAAACAAGGGCTCCTGAGACTAAGGACTTGTTATTTTAGGTACCTTAACTGAAGTATTATTAAAAATGTAAAATCCATGATATATCATCTATAGAAGTGTTCTAAACCAGCAGACATTTTAAATAACTTCTGTTTATAAGGTACTTAAGTCGAGTGTTACTGTTTGAAAGTAACCGCTACATTGTTATTAATACACATGTTTCTTGCACAGGGTATCCGAAAATTGTGTTAATAAAAATTACTTACTTCAAAAATAGGGGTCTTGATTGTCAGACAGAATTTCCGCTAGAGTTCTACAAAACGAGTGTAAGTTCATTACTGTTTGTAGTGAATATCACAGTTGCAAGGATGCTACCCTACAGTATCTTAATTGTTTGTTTGTTTGTTTGTTTTTTTTGGAATTTCGCACAAAGCTACTCGAGGGCTATCTGTGCTAGCCGTCCCTAATTTAGCAGTGTAAGACTAGAGGGAAGGCAGCTAGTCATCACCACCCACCGCCAACTCTTGGGCTACTCTTTTACCAACGAAAAGTGGGATTAACCGTCACATTATAACGCCCCCACGGCTGGGAGGGCGAGCATGTTTGGCGCGACTCGGGCGCGAACCCGCGAACCTCAGATTACGAAGCGCACGCCTTAACGCGCTAGGCCATGCCAGACCCCCAGTATCTTAATACTTTCAAAAATAGATGTTAACGTATTTCCAAATACCCTGTGTACTACTGAAAAAAAAAAATCCTTATGAATTTTTCCTCGGAAAGAAAATAATATTACGATTTATATTACCAGTTCATTAAACTCACAAGTATCTTCAAGTTTGTTGTTTTCAAAGTTGTTCTTTTAAAGTCAAAGGTAGCATAGAATAAGAGGTTCATTGAGATATAATCGTATTTTAAAATCATAATTATTCAAAATGTAATAGTGTAAGACTAGAGGGAAGACAATTAATCATCATCTCCCACCCAATAGGAAAATTGACCGTTACATAATAACGTCCCCACGACTAAAAGCTGTAGGTAGTTGTTGGTGTAAAGGGATTCGAACAAGCGACCCTCGTATAAGGAGTAAAGCGTCCTAACCATCTGGGCAATTGGTAAAGATGTGAATGTACAGTTGCTCATTAATATCATTTTAAAAATATCTAGACTACCAGGAATATAATTATAGTGCTCTCTATTAATTCCCGGTATTGCGTCAGACATGGTGCCTTTCTGTGTTATTTGAGATATAGCCAGTATTTGTTCATGAAGACAAACATCCCAACCATTTCCGCAGCCTTTAAATTTTTATTTGTTTACTACGACTTATTTTCAACCACTGTTCAAACTTTAGCGAGTTACTATTTTTTTTCTTTGTTCATCGTAAGCACTGATAATAGTAATATATGATAGTGAGCACTGATAATAGTAATATATGATAGTGAGCACTGATAATAGTAATATATGAGAGTAAACACAGATAATAGTAATAGACCAGATGGAAATACCATCGGTTTATTTTCTACATGAACTTCATGTTCTTCTTTCTACCTAACTGCTGGGTTGGCATGGCCAGATGGTTAAGGCACTCGACTTCTAAGCCGAAGGTCGCCGGTTCGAATCCCCGTCACATCAAACATCGCCCTTTCAGCCACGGGGGCGTTATAAAATAACGGTTAATCCCACTATTCGTTTATAAAAGAGTAGCCCAAGAGTTGCGGTGGGTGATGATGACTAGCTGCCTTCCCTCTAATCTTGCACTGAAAATTAGGGACGACTAGCGCAGATAGCTCTCGTGTAGCTTTGCGCAAAACTCAAGCCAAACCAAGCCTAAGTGCTAAATACAAAAATCTCTAAAGAGCTCGGAAGGTATGAAAATGCAAGTTTATTCTTTATCAAGTAAAATACAATGCAAATGAGACAAGTGAGATATTATAAACGAAAAAATGTGTGGGACTTGAATATAAAGTAATTTTAAAGTATAATAAAATAAATAAATGAACTAGTTAGCTCAGTATGAAGAACTAAGAAAGTGTGATATGAAAGTGCAATTATAAACAGCCTTTACTGAATATGCGTAATTGCACCGTACATATTAGATTTCATGTTGAGGAAAATTATACATTATTTCAGAAGTTCGAGTTTATCTTATGTTTATTGATACATATCGACTTGAAGGCAAGAAAGCACCATGAATTAGGAAAAAACCTAGTAGAAAATACATATATAATCCCCATTCGTTTGGCTTTAGTAAACTGCTTCAAAAATATAAAAGTCCCTCTAGTGGCACAATGGTTGTGTGTCTGAGGACTTATGCTGACCGGGTTTAAATATTCATAATGAGCAGGAAAGAGATAGTTCTTCATGAAGCTTTCTGCTTAAATACAAAATAGACAAAGTAAGGTTTGTTTTTACCTAAACACAAAGCTACACAACTAGCTATCTGCATTATACTCACTACGGATATCGAAACCCAGCTTCTAGAGTTATAAACCCGCAGGCTACTGGGAAACAACTCTTAAAGGAATATGTGTGAAGAGGTTGAATAGAAAATAAAAGCAGAACCTAAAGATTTCTCTTTTAACATCTAAATATCTACTAATTATCTTAACTGGCTTTATGAATGTAATGGGGGCCCGGCATGACCAAGCGTGTTAAGGCGTTTGACTCGTAATCCGAGGGTCGCGGGTTCCAATCCCCTTCGCACCAAACATGCTCGCCCTTTTAGCCGTGGAAGCGTTATAATGTGACGGTCAATCCCACTATTCGTTGGTAAAAGAGTAGCCCAAGAGTTGGTGGTGGGTGGGGATAACTAGCTGCCTTTCCTCTAGTCTTACACTGCTAAATTAGGGACGGCTAGCGCAGATAGCACTCGTGTAGCTTTGCGCGAAATTCAAAATACACAAGCATTTGGATATAATAAAGATGTACAATAATTATGCTCTTAAAATTAACTGTATTAAGTGTTATTGATAAAAGATGTTTAAAAACAATTACGAAAGGGAAAAAAAAGTTGAAAATTTTGAAAGTGTAAATTCTTTGTTTCATATAAAAGTTACCCTAAATTCCAGGTAAATTTAAAAAATCTCAAAACACAGTCCTCTCTTATTAAATGTTGAGTGTGCCTTTTTTAACAGTGCTTGTGTGGTGTTTGTGTTCGGCGCCATTGCTCCAGCTAAATGGAGAAAAACTACTAATTGCAATTTTGATTTTAGCACCTTTTAGGGTAGGCATCCTTTGCAGGATTTGTTTGTTTTGCTCTGAATTTCGCGCAAAACTACACGAGGGCTGTCTGCATTAGCTTTCCCTAATATGTTAGTGTAAGGTTAAAGGGAAAACAGCTGGTGATCACCACCTACCGCCAACTCTTGGGTTACTATTTTACCAAAGAATAGTGGGATTGACCGTAAGGTTATATCACTATCACAGATGAAAGAGCAAACACATTTGGAGTGACAGGGGTTCAAACACGAAAACTTCATATTTCGAGTCGAGCACCCTAACCACCTTGCCAAGCCGGGTCCCACACCTCGGAGGCTGGCCTAGCACTCAAATCTCATACCATGACCAATATGCTTCAGCTAAGATAGGTTGAAGATAATCTTATTCAAATAAAGAAGCTTTATAAATTATTAGATGTGAGAAATATCTCAATGTAGATGTAATAACTGACACCAAATAACACGTTTCAATCTACAGAATCACAAAAGGCGAATAAAAACAGTTACTTCCAGTTACAAAAACAAATTTTTAAACTTTTTCATTATAAAAAAATGCATGGAAGGAATTCAAATGACAAATAAAACTATCGAGCTAATTTCAACGTTGATTATTTACTGGTTTGTTACAACTTTAGTGCTAAGTAGCACTCTACTTGACGATTTTTTTTACTGTCGATGCTTATAAGGCCGAGTGGAATTCAACAACTTTATTCTGAACAATTTACAGTAGTCATGTATAAAAGTCTAATTTTCTAAAACATTAAGGAAACACAAAGCTTTTAGATCAGTAGTATCATTTATTTAGAGAAAATCACTTTACGGTTTAGAGTGAAATGCCAAACACCTTAAAAAATTTCAAGTTATTTTTATCTAATACAACAATTCTTGGTTCACATTATGTAGTTGTGTTTGAGGTACCTAAAGCTTATAGATCAAGCAACTACATTTTCCAGCAATTTATATATTTGTTTCTTTTTTGCTCCGGTCTATCTGTATTTTGGTTCATTATCAAAATATAACAGATGGTTCTACTTTTCATTGTTTAACATCTGAATAACCAGATTTCACAATTTTTTTTTATTTTATGTGATTTAATACTAACATTTCTTTAACATGGCTTTTGACATCTATCATTGATTTATTAAATCAAGATGCTGTAATAGTAAAATTATTTTTTTCTGAATATTTTAAAAGAAACTTGTTATATTTTACTCGAAACTTGTGGTTTTATGTTTGCTAAAATTGTACACCAAAAGCGTAAGATATAATAGCTTACTAAATCCTACTTTTTGTTGAGTTAATAACATATTGACGATATTTTTATAGGATTTAAAAAACGAAATAATGTGGAATAAAATTTTACTCATTTAAATAAATACCAACCAAATATAAAACTTCTATAAACACTTTCTTTCTCTCGTTCTAGCTAACAAATATGGTAATGAAAAACGTATTGAAATATCTTTTCGTCGTTCTTTGTTTTACATCTACGTTATACTTTCATTATAAACTTTTATGACATTTCTTTAAAGGTGAATTCGGCTCGAATTTGAGCATACAAAATATTCAGTTCTCACAATTTTTATTACGAAATATAAAAATTAAATCACTAACTTTAGGAATCAATACTTAGGGAAATGCAATTTACCAATAACCCCTTTAGCTAACACCACTTACGTAAAACACTATCGTGAATTAACTCGTTTTTGCTTCGTTTTTTTCCGAGTTTTGAAGTCAGATGTGCAAAGGAATAAAAGAGCGTTTATTTGCAAATAAAATTAAAACTGATAAGAAGCTATTCGATGTGAATGATAAATATAACCATCTTAAAAATTGCTGGAAGGTCTTCCAATAATTCGTATCTTGTTGTGAACCACGCAGCACTGATGGTATAAAACAAAACATTATCTAAATGTATCAAGGAATAGCAAAGATTAGGGTTCAATTCAGTATTAAGTTCTACATCAAGCTTTATACTCTGATATCCTAATATAAATCTGCCTCGTAAAAGTAGATGAGGTGTTATTTAAGAACTAAAAATAAATACTAAAAATAAGTACTAATATTAATTAGACTTTTCTCTCATAGTAACACGTGTGTGTGAATTTAATTTAGCTCTTAAGCTATTCAGTTTAACACAAACCCTTTGCCATGGCTGGTCCAAGTCGAATAAAACAAACGAAATATATGATTAATACGTAAGTACGTAAACGAGAAAAGCTTATATGATGCTATGTATCTCAAGACGTTAGAAATGCTGTATACTAACCAATCTTTTATGGAGCTTGAGTTTGGTAAGGTTCACATATTCAAACCTTAGCTTTCTAAAATATATTCACATGTGAAGCACGTGCATTGTGACATATATACTCACATTAGGAAAGATTGTATCCTAATAGATGTAATTATTTTTAAAAGAGGAGTAATTTATGCAAACTCGTAGGTAGAAAACACTAATGCACATCAGAAAAATAATGCACAACGTTTTTTCTAGGCCTTTAATTTTTTACGCATTATTATGATGATATGTCATAACTGTTGATATTAAGATGTACAATGTTGCAGAATGTTAAACACGAGTACTAGCTACTATCCAATTAATTGGTTTAACTTATAATACAGAGTAACATATTTCATTAAATTATGTTGACTATTTACAAACATAATATAGAATATTAATAGAGTATTTAAATGTACGTGCAGTAATTGTTTTATCAGCTAGTGAGACGGTGGTAAGTCTACGGATTTACAACTCTAAAATCTGCGGTTCGTTTCCGTTATGTCTTTGTTCTGAACCAAACAAACAGACGGTTATTAGTTACACTTGTATTGAAGCGAAAGAACTATCATAATTTTAAAAAAAGTTGTATTACATAGTATGATAATGCTAGGTAGTTTGAAGCTAATCCACATGTTAATTTTGATTTTATGTAAAAATGAAACATAAATTTAAGATACGCAATATTACATTTATTGATGTTACTCGCAATATGTAATATGTAATGACATAATGCAGTAAAATTGATTTGATACAGAAATGGAACATAAATTTAAGATACGTAATATCACATTTATTGATATTATGAATAACACAATCATCCAGTTTAAAAAGAAAAGGTAGTAGGGATTTTCTTTTATCTTATACAATTATATACATTTTGTTCTACTCGATTTGATAGTTAATTGCACTTTATAAGTAAAATGTCTAAATTCAAATTGCTCTAATGACTATTCCCGTATCACGACCTTAGTTTAAAGACTTCGCCTTTTTATATTTAATGTATACGTTCCGATACGAGTTGCCCAACCTGTGAACCTATATTTTCAAGTTTACAACCAATGAAGTTACACCTGATCTCTAACATCATTCAACACCCACATTTTAAACTTAATGTGTAAAATTACTCTTCCAATAACGTTATTCCTTTATTTTTATTTGACTCTAAAGTCTATATACTCGAAGTGTATTTTGCTTATGTTTTATTGTCCACGGTGTAGACGAAAATGTATTAAGTTTTCTGTATGTTTACTTGAGTCTTCACTTACAAACTTTATACTTTCATACTAGTCTAGCTTTAATTCATTCTTACATCACCTTGTTCGTAAGGGATTTGAACACCTGGAGGCATAACATTCTAATCCATCATCGATCACGTTCAGACTGATGGCCATGGTTACATGTTATTTCGCATTATTAGTAGCCTCTACTGTAACAAAGTTCTACAGATGACGGTAGCGTCAATTTTAGAACTCTCAGTTTTACAGATGTGCCACATACCCTCTTCCATGTAGAAACATTAATCAAGTAAAAAACACACATTTTCAATGGAGATGCACTGGAAGACTTGACATGTATATGGTAGATGCACAAGAGGGCTTGACATGTATGTAATCGATTGAGGTCATAATGATTTAATTCCCTTTACTGATTTTTAATGGACCTAATAAATGTTGATTTCCGTGCGTGGCTTATGCATTCATATTACGTTCAAAGCCTTGTTTATCATCTTGTTAATTATATCACTTTTCTGGGATTATAGATTGGATAACTCTCTTTCTTTACTAGAATTTTCACTTTACTGTTGAGGATGTTACTCCTGATAGACCTTAAGTGTTACTTTGGAGCTCATTCCTGTGCTAAGTGCTGTTCTGTACAAGATATTTTTATTCCCACAGAGAACTTTGAAAGCTCCCTTCTTTGGAAACCTTCTAAAGATATTTTTTTCAGTGACAACATTGCGCAGTATTATAGAAATGAGATATAGTGGTGTTAAGTATACCACCAATAGCAGTTTAAAGTACAGGTGCATCTGCAGTAACAATTTGTTAGATTAGTATACGCAAGTTGTTTTTACACAGTGCTATTAACACTTTGTATTATAAAAGTGTATACATCCGAGATGGAAATTGTATTAGGTATTTGTCTCTCAAAATACTTAAAGATTCATTATCGAAGGACAAGGTCCTTATGGATTTGTTATATTTTAATGTCTCTGTTCAATTAATTCAGCTTTAAGTTTGTGAGACAAAAATCAGGACTGATATGAATGAATTTGTTGTTTGAATGTGTGTACAGCATCATCTCTCGGTCTTGTAAGCCCAGGACTTGAAAACTGTGGGCTATTTGCATGATTGAAACTTAACCATGGAAGTGTTCTTTTCAAAATTTGACCCAGTACAGAATCATATGATCCACCAAATTGAATATGATATCAAACGCTATAAACTCCAATGCAGGTTTGGAAAGAAGCGTAAATAGACAATTTGCACCATTTACACAATAAGGCCTGTCCAAGTGTGGCTATTTCAAACCGCGAGGATATCCTTGTTGTCAAATTCACTGACAATTTCTCATGGCATATGGCATCACAGAATAGCTGAATTGAGTAGAGAAAAATTGATGTTCAAACGTAAGATTGGACAATAACTATCCTATTACTGTAGCCGTACCACGGATGCTGCAAAATGGAAATGTCTTGATGAAAGTCAAAACATGTGATTTAGTTGTGACTGTCCTGACCACTAGAGACAGATGCACAAATCAAGGTCAAAATTATAACGTCATTGGCAGAAACATTCCAAACCAGTGCTAAGCATCGTGTATGAGGCATGAGAGTTGTTAAGCTGGTCATTTAAAGGTAGGTAACTCCAGAATTAGTATGAGTAACAACTGGAGACACATACACGCACACTGTAAAGCTTCTTTGCCAGAAGGTGTTATGGCCTACACACCACAAGCTGACTCTATTAAAGATTGATATTTATCTGTAAGTATACAAGAAAGAAAGGTTACATTTTCCGTTGATACTGAAAATGTCTGATAAGATTTGGTTTGAATTTCGCGCAAAGCTATACCAGAACTATTTGCGCTAACCGTTCGTACTTTAACAATAATAGATACTAGAAAGACAGTTAATGAATACCATCCACCACCAGCTCTCGGGGTATTTTTAACCGACTAATAGTGGAATTAACCGTCGAATTATAAAGTTTCCACGGTTAAAAGGATGACATGTTCGGTAACACAGATGCGAAACGACGAACTTCAGATTGCGAGTCAAGCGCCCTAAACACCAGACCATGATCGAAAAAAGTCAGGACTTCGCTCTGATCTTGTATTGTTTCGTACCCTTCCTCCATAACGACCACACATAGCAGTGGATATTAACATTATCCCGGCTAATAAAGAAAATATAGAAATGTAAAATTTTAACTACGTTTTGTAGTCCATACTCTCTAACCTAAATAAACGTTATTGTATCTTACATTGATTCTAGCCTAAACATTTTGGAAATAGATATACTCTGGAAAGTGTAAGTAATGATAAATGTCACATGCGAAACAAGATATTTTCTGTCAAAATACCATTCAGCATTTGTATGTACTTTTAATATATCCGAGAAGAGTATATATTTCAATAATGATGTGTGTGTCTGTGGCAGATGGCTATAAAGTTACCAGCAGAATAACACTAAGAACAGCTAATATAAATTCAGTAGCACTGCACCTAAATACAAATGCAGTTTTTGGAATGTGACTGTTATAACAACTTCAGAGAGAGGTCACTAAGCTGCATTGTTGGTGTGCCACTGTTCTGAATAAACACTATTCATAATCATATAAACACTGGCAACATGCATTTGATAACAAAACCACAATGTAGGCTTCAGTGATAGATCATATGCTGAAAAGATATAATCATTCAGCTGCTAGCAATTGCATAGTCATCACCTATATTGATAGTCTAGAAGAAACGATTCACTCTAAGTTTTTGCGTGCAACTAGTTGGATAAGCAAAGAAACATAAAAATCATACGTTTTTATTTTTATATCCATAAATATCCAGATACTTTGGACAATTATCATAGGTATATTTCTATAGACTTTGTTTTTAGCTACTTATAATGAGAAATTGACTATAAAAGCACAAAAGACCACTTTCCGCACTATACGAGGCAATTTTTCAATTTTCACTGTGCTATTTGGCTGGTTTAATACTTTAACTAGTTAGTTTTGAAGCACCTATTCTTAGTAGATAGATTATTATGAGAGAGATATCTGTTCATTTCAGACTGCTGCCGAGAGTTTAAAGATAGTATTTTGGTGAACATAGAGGGTAGTACTGAATCAGAACAGGAAAATGTATGCTTATGAATACAATATTAGAATTTGTAAGGAGAATAATTCTTGAAGAAATTGTGTATAATAATCCTGCTAAGATCAAATCAAACTGGTCAAAAAAGGAGTGGTAACTCTCAAATCTGTTAGATTATTAAAAGCCATATTGTCCACTTCCAGAGAATATGGAAACTCGTGATAATGTAAATGGTGCAGCTGTTACAGCTATACGTTTAGTACAGAACGTGTGATTTCATTTATTAGTTATATATGATTAGACAATTTTATACTACTAGACAATAAAATAGAACAGCTTGTATTTATAATTTATTAAGTCCCCAACAAGAACGTGATATGCGTTACTGAAACGGTTTACGATTTTAAAGAATAATAATAAATGACAGCACTTTTTATATCTGTATTGCACGAGTACAGCTTCACCGTCAAACACTGTATTGTAGTATCTTAGGTTGTTCCATTAACACATGAACAAACTGAGAAATTAGGTATCAAGTAGCTCCATAAAGAACACCTGAAAGACCTAGATTTAGTTTGAAATTACACATTAAAGAGAAAGTATAGTACAGTGAAAATAGTACAAAATCTATCTTTTTAAAACAGTGAGATGTAACATATTTTAGCCAGAAAAAATAGACACATTGTGCAGATGTTGTATTGTAAGTGCTGCCTACACAAAAGACACTGCGTGCCTTGGCAAACTACAACTAGACTATTCAGTGTAAGAAATGGTTGTAGATATTGCTGGACCTCCAAACAGAGATAAAGATAACAGATACGTACTCGTCTGAGTCGAGTATTTTTGAAAAATGGCAAAACTTTGTCCTTCTACAAACACTTTAATGATAATATTGTAACTGATAAGTTAGCTGAACAGTACGTATCTTGCTTTGATATCTTTTCAGAAATCCATCTCTGTCGAAAAACAAAGTTTAACGGTTTGTTTGCTGATATGGCGATACGATTCTTACCTTTCATCTTCACTTTGACATTCTTGCATTATGAGGTGTAAAACAATTAAGTGGGCGCCTTTAAAGTTTGTCTGCTTGGGATAGACAAACTTGGAAAACTACTTCTTATATTCAGCACCTTTAGTACAGAACAGCAGAGCAACATTATTAGGTGATCTCCGGTATTTTCAATGTTTAGAAGAAAAACTGTTCTTCTCACAGACACTATACATTGTTCTCAAACTGTTGCACACATTCTTGATTTTCCACATGAGATTATACACTCATATTATAATGTGCATGTCAGAAACTGATGTATGTCTGCTAATGGACTAAACCATATCTCTTAGTTTCAGTAACTGAGTCCATCGAATTAGATACTTCGTCTGTCTAATATTTAGTGTTTTGTAGTTTCGACTATCATAATGTCGAAGATAAAGTTAAAGTACTTTTACTTTTCAGTTTGTTCATAAAGATTCAGATATAGATACAATTATATCTAAAGGCTAATAAACGTACCGTCAACCACCAACATAACAGCTGGAGGCTCTAAAGCCAAAAGGATGTTACAGCCCTTACACTTCAAGACATAATCCCTCCAACAGCTTAATGGTAAGTTTGTTTGTTTGAACAGCGATAAAAATCGGGTTTTGATGCTCGTGATGAAAAGAGCACGAATAGTCTATTGTGCTTAACAATAACCAAACGAAGATATACTGTGGAATTCCGCACTAATGCTGAACAATAAGCCACCTAATGTCAACTGCATCACAAACTTTAGGTTGTCATAAAAGCAAAAGGAAGTCGTAACCTTTATCTTCTGAGATAGAAAAGTAAAATCTTTAATTTTTTGAGAATTATTTGATTAAGCTAGACTATATATTGTAACAGATGGTGGTGCCAAAATTAGATATAAAAGTGGTTCCAGGGAAATCAATAGCAAATGGAATATTCATATTATACGTATTGAAAATAATTGTTTATAATGAAATAAATTCATAAAATTCGAGTTATTAAAGTATATATTTAACTTTTTCCATACTGTTATGTTTATTATTACAGTAAAGGTTTTAGTGTTTCTTTTTGTAGGTGGTAAATGGTACTATAGTTGGTTCAGTTACAGCATGTTGGACATGACGGCATGATTTGTTACTGTGCAATATACTTCTTGTGTATTTTGAATATTTTGACTGAATTAATGTTTAAATATGTATATTGCAGATGTAAGCATAAATGTATGTAGTTTTGAAGAAATAATCAGTATACTTTATAAAACACAAAACTAGCACAGTATCTGGAAGTAAGAAAGTTATGAAGGTACAGCTGACTGTGTGCATTGAGTGTAAAATAGTCACATGTATATCTAAATGAAGTTCACTTTAGTTCAATATGTTCAGTACATTAAGATAGGCATCTAATCTAGGGCCTAATCATATTATGTGATTTTAACATAATTTAGGTAGTACTGGTCTACAACTGCTTATTGAACTAGCTTTTGATATACGAGTTATATATTATTCCGATTTCACACTTTCCCACATATATGATATTCTGAGCTATCAAAGACATGAATGAGCTGTGTTGAGCTTGGGTTTACTTGAACTGAGAAGGAAAAATAATTAATCTCAGAGAAATTCCTTTGTTATTAAAATTTGGAGATACATATAACCAATAATGCTTATAACAGTTGAGGTATGTTTTGAAATTCATCTTAAGAAGTTGCTTCTACGATTTAAATTAAACATCTCTGAGTCAGAATCTAACTCACAAGAGCCATGTCCTAACATGCAAAGAAAAGCTACTTTAGCAATGGACTACTTTGTCTGCTAAACGACACAAGGGGGATACACATGCAAATGAAGTTAATTTGTTTCTTTTTTTTTGTTGTATGTGTATATGTATAAATATACATCTTTAGGTTGTGGGAGATATATATATATTATGTGTGTACTTTGAACAAGTAAAACTTATGTAGGTATGGTCTGTGTTTGTATAACATGTAACACATAATTTAATGAGGACGAGAGGCCTGCTGCTCCATCTAGGCCGTCTCATTCACTAAATTTTAAAATAAAATTTAAATAATTAAATCCAGTCTTTATGATTCAAATATTTATCATGACTCCCCTTGTCCACCTTTAAAACACTACATCCACTACATCTGAAGATAATCCATTGTTAGACAGATAAAGCTCTCTCAGAGAAAGTTTACTCTTACCTGCCAAAATGTATGCTTGTGTCCTAACAGTGAGTCTTGAAGTATCTCACTTGTGAAACTTATCCAGTTTGACTGATTTCCATTGATAAGGATTTTCTGCTTTGTTCCATCTAGCTACTTTTCTATCCAATAAGCCAACCTATCTTCTATATTATCAAACGCTTTCTGAAAATCCAGGTATACCAAACCCATACATAAGAAGTGATTTCTTCAAAAAATAAAATACGATTACTAGGCAAAAGCAAGATTTCCCTCTATTTGATTATCTACAAAAATTTTACACTCTGCTAAATGACATTACAACAAGATTTTAGCAGACTCTTGAAAACGATTTTTACAACTGATGTAAGATTAATATGCCTAAAATTAATAGAAAGATTTTTTTATCACTCCCCTTGAAATGAAGAGTAACATTAGCCAACTTTTCATCTTACGACATCTCCCCGCTATTTAATGACTTATCTCTTTCAAAACCTTTGGGAAAATGCTATTTGGTCCAGGAGTCTTATTATTATTTAAATTTCATCTTGTTTCTACCTAGAAGCTGTTTGGGATGAAGAATACTGATTAAATCTTCGTTAGACAAAATGAAGAAAAAGTGGAATTTAATAACCCGACCACCTTTAAATCTTCATCTACCATTCCGCAAAGGCCCTATTCTTATTCTAACAGTTTTTTTACCTGTAATATGTCTAAATAAATCCTTGCTATTATCTTTTTACATTTTCAGGCAAGCTTTTTCATATATACTTTTCGATTTTCTAGCTTCCTATTTGATCAGCTCTCCTGATCTTCCATAAGGATAAACCTCTAAATTTGTCGTCAAGCAAACAATTTGATTTTGTTAAATTTATAATACTTTTCTTTAGTTGTATCCATTATAATCTTTATTAATCAATCTGTTTCCATTTATACTTGTAACGGCCGTTTCTATAAGAAACGTGTCTGTCTTCAATATTTAATTAAAATATTATTTTTGAAAGTTCCGGATCTTATAATTATATCCAATTAATTGAATTTCACAACTGACAACAGATAATTCTTGCTGTATTTCGTCAAAATTTACTTTTTTGAAATTCATAAAGATATTCCAAAAACTTCAAAAGTTGTCATTCAGGCATTTTAATTACTCAGTGAGTTTGTTTTGTTTTGAATTTCGCGCAAAGCTACACGAGAGCTATCTGTGCTAGCCGTCCCTAATTTAGCAGTGTAAGACTAGAGGAAAGGCAGCTAGTCACCACCACCCACCACCGACTCTTGGGCTACTCTTTTACCAATGAATAGTGGAATTGACCTAATTTATAACGCCCCATGGCTGAAAGGACGAGCATGTTCAATGTGACGGGGATATGAACCCGCGACTCTCAGATTACGAGTCAAACGCCTTAACCACCTGGCCATGAGTATGATTATGTTCCCCTTTTTTATTGATTAAATTATATATGGGTATGTTAGGTGTTAAACTAATGTTAACTTAGTACAGTGTATTTTTACATTGTAGTGCATTTTAGCACGTATTTGGTCTGAAAGAAATGTTCTATTTTATTTATCCTTGCATAATTATATTAAAATTAAAATAGTTTAATTATTGTTGTTGTGTTTCTGTTCTGCTAAACTTAGTTTAATATTTAATCTTATCTTATTTTATCATAATCTAGTTAATTCATCATTACAGTTGTTTTATTCCACATATTTTAATTTAATTTCAATAAAGATTTTAATGATGTTTTAAGATTACTCCTTTTGAATGTGAGTTCTGCAATGTATTGATTTATTTAATACTTGACTTATGTACACTTATACGAGGGCTATTCAAAAAATACGCGGACTGTTTGAATGGCGCGGCTCCAGTTGGTTCCAGGGGAATCCGCTTGGTGTCACTAGGTTTGCACAGATCAGCTGATTACGACGCCATTTCCCGATTGCAGATATCTTCATTTGTGTATTAGCTACGCGGTTTTAAGTGAAGTGCGATTTTTTTCGTTTGGCGGATTTCAGAATGAATGACCTGAAGGAGCAACGACTTGCTGTGAAATTTTGTGTTAAACTTGGAAAATCTGCGACTGAAACTTTTGCTATGCTTAACACGGTTTACGGTGATGTTGCTATGAAGCGTACGGCATGTTTCAAGTAACATGAACGTTTTAAGGATGGTCGACAGTCCATTGAAGATGATGAGCGTCCTGGACGTCCTTCCACGTCAACTGACGACCCACACGTCGACAAAATCAACACCCTGGTGCGGGCAAATCGACGTCTGACTGTCAGGGAGCTTGCTGAAGAGTGTGGGATATCAGTTGGATCTTGTTACGAGATTTTGACCGAAAAATTGAAGATGCACTGCGTTGCTGCGAAATTCAGCCCTCAGAACTCGTGAGTTTTTGGCCAAACACTCGATCACTGTTCTTTTCCACCACCCCCCTACTCACCTGACCTTGCTCCTTACGATTTTTTCTTGTTCCCCAAACTCAAAAGACCCTTGAAAGGAAGAAGATTTGAGACGATTCCCGAGATTAAGGCAAATGCGACGAAGGAGCTGGAGGACATTACAAAAGAAGCGTACCAGGACTGTTTCAACAAGTATCAACACCGTTGGGATAAGTGTGTGCGTTGGGGAGGAGAGTACTTTGAAGGGGTCCCAGACCTGTAACTTCTAAATAAAGTACATTTTGTTTTATGACGTCAGTCCGCGTATTTTTTTAACAGCCCTCGTATATGTCATTATTTTGATGAATTTCGTACATATCTATTGTATGAATTAATTACAATCTTAATGCCTTTTGTAGCATACCGTTGAAATTTACCTTGGCGTTGTTTCCAAATATTTCGTGTTTGTTACTATAAATCATATCTTTGGCGTTATTTGTAATAGTTGGCTGATGTACAAAAGTAGATTAGCACCGGTTAATGGATTTTGTTACGTCGTTAACAGAGTAGTTTATTTTTACACTAGCTTCTATGTTGTTACGGTAGAACATTAAAGTTCTAGGTTAATTTTCACATGTTTCCGATAGACTGCATTTGTGTTAGCTGTAGCATTATGTATTAAAGGAGTCTGATGTCGTTGTTTTTAGTTTCGTAAATGGTTTTGATTTCTTTTGTGTTTATTGTTCTTTTTAAGATGTTATTTCCCATTTTGTTTTAGAGGGACATGTTTAAGAATTGTCTGGTTATCGTGTTTCAATTATTGTTTTCTTAGGCTGGATTGTGATGTCACCATCCAAAAGATTTATTGTATTTATTTCAGTTACTGTTTTTAACTGTAACTTCCTGCAATACTATTTCTAGCTCATTGCAAACTACTGTACTGTATAAAATATAACATGTAAATTTTAGTCAGTTTGATATATTGTATTTTAATGTTGTTTCAGCTTTAAATTCAGTTAAATTGCTAGATATTTGATAATAATCAGTTTCCCTGTAAAAGTGTCTTTGCTGTAATGTCTACAAATGGTAAAGTGGAATTATTGCAGCCTTGTAACGTTGGTTATCTTTTAACATTAGTTTGCTTTTTTTCTATTATATTTAGCATCATTTCTTTATTTTGTACAGCCACATAGGTAAGGTTGTTACTGCTATTTATCGTTTATGTTTTAGAGACGTCAATCCGATTCAACAGTCTTAAAGTTTGAATCTTTCAACTCCATGTGGACACCATGCCAGTTTCACTGAACACCAGGCTTATTATGTGAGCCACAAAATAAAAGCAGAACAGTATCTCCACATTTTACAGGACAACAAGACTTACTGATACATAATTATTCACTATATCTTATTCTGAACTGATAAACATAAGGTAAGACTGCTATCAATAGCACCCATCGCTAACTTTTGGGCAAATTTAATTGAATACTTGAATTTGACTGTTATTCTTATAACACAACCACGGTTGTAAATATGGGATGCAATTTCATTATTTTTACACTGAATAGTTTGTTTGCGTGTTTGCAGTTAAGCGCAAAGCTACAAATAGCCTATCTATGCTCTGCCCACTGTGGGTAAGGAAAGCCGGTTTCTAGCGTTGCAAATTTGTAAAAGCCAAACAGAAAAAGAGTGTGTGTGTGTGTAGATTTTGGTTGTATTCTTTGATTCTGTTTGATTTTGTAATAAACCTCACAGTTTTACCAGATTACTATATTTGTCTTCATGATATCATGTTTCACTTAATAGAGTATAAAGTCACATTTCTTCAGGCTCCCAACTGCTGAATATGTTATTGTTTTCTAAAACCGTCGACGACGGGGTGTGTTTTCAAGAGTTTTATTCATTTATTATATTGTTCAGTATATGTTGTGTTTGTATTTTATTTTCTTCTTAAATCAGGTGTCTTCTCTGTACTTATCTACATCTCAGATTTCCATTCTAACAAGAATTTACAAAGGACAGCAAGGTTAATTTTAAATAACATATTTTAAGGCCCCAGGTCACTAATAACCGACCCCTTTAGGCTTCGCGCCAAATTTTGAAATATTATGTCCCAAAAGGCGCTGATTGGCTGAAATAAACTACTTCACTTTACTTTTCAAAATCTTTTACAAATTCGAAATCCATGAAGTATGAAAAACGCTACAGCTGCATACAGTAGTAATGGTTTTAGAGGTTTCAGCGTTTCCATCTTCTCCATAATCAATGTCATACACCCTGCTTTATTTTAATCTAATTCGATTTTGACTTCTCAGGGTACTTGTTCTTTTCATTAATCATTTTTCTCCATTTCCAATATCATTTCTTCTTTTCCAATTTATATGAATTGCTTTATTCGAGCATAAATCCAAAGGTAAAAAGCATCTACAAACATCACAGGTGAACCAGTCTCCTTTCTTTCTATGTTCATGTTCCTGACACATTTTCACTTATGATTATCTTTTTGGATCAGAAGAAGAAGCTTTTATAGAGTACACTATTGGATTACGGTTACGTAATATGGTGCCTCCAATCCATTTTTCGGCTCTGACGATTTTGTCCCTACGGTTGGATCAGTTTTTCGCAACCGGGGGTCTTAGTAAACTTTCTTCAATTTTCCAATGACATCAGCTTCCATGACCATGGTTAAGTAGACTTAAGGCCAAAGTTTATTGAAGCTGCATTAGAGAGAAATGTTTGGATAAGATTACTGTACTTCCAGGTATTTAAATGGAATTACTTTGTTTCCAGATCTTTCGATCATCTTTCTCATGGAAGGAGGTTTCTGAATGTTTGTCATATTTAGCTTCTTGTTTATTTTCTCACTAGTTGTACCAGAAGATATATACAGCTTTACCACAATGGCTTTTTGTAGTCACAGTTTCCCTCTGTGTATTACAGCGTTCTTCTTGATTAGCTTGTGTTGTTGTTTTGGAGCTTTTCTCTCTCCTAAACTCTTCTATATAGACCGTTTGTATTACTTTATTAATCTTTAAATATTTTCTCCTTGGTGTCTCAACGTTTACCAATCTTTATATCCGAATATTTTCTGATAAAAAGTCTGCGTATTAATTATCCAGCCTACAAATATCTGTGTAAGCATTGCATTACTGGATGGTCGGGAATTGGAGTGAAGAAAATATCCAGTTGCTTATCATATCATCTTTAATCTCACTAACACAATTATTGTATTGGCACGAGTGAATCGTTCCTACGAAAGGCTATTAAATTTCTGTAGATTTATAGCTGTAAAGAGCATTGAATGAAATTTGATCACCTTGGCTTTGACATCAAAGGCCCGGCATGACCAAGCGCGTAAGGCGTACGACTCGTAATCCGAGGGTCACGAGTTCGCGCCCGCGTCGCGCCAAACATGATCGCCCACCCAGCCGCGGGGGCGTTATAATTTGACGATCAATCTCACTTTTCGTTGGTAAAAGAGTAGCCCAAGAGTTGGCGGTGGGTGGTGATGACAAGCTGCCTTCCCTCTAGTCTTACACTGCTAAATTAGGGACGGCTAACGCAGATAGCCCTCGAGTAGCTTTGTGCGAAATTCCAAAACAAACAAACAAAATTGACATCAAAATTAAAAACGGATTCATCTCAACCTACTGTAATATTTAACTTGGCATTCTTTACAGGATGACGCAGGTTACTTGTTTGTTTGTTTTTTATTTTAATTATGCAGTTGAATTATTTTTGTATTCAAATGATAACAAGATTGTTTGTTTCTTTGTGGCCTTACGCGCTTGGCCATGATAACAAGATATAAAAACTAATTACTTTATTATTTATGCAAAACATATACAGGGATTACAAAGAAAACCCCTTATTGAAGAGGATTATATCTTAAGAAATACTTTTCCTAAAGGAACACAATTTCACTATAAACACACTGAAGATCAAACAACGTTTGAACATTATACAGGATGTTCTATAATGTTTTCGTAGGTTTTCATTATTCTTAATCAGAGTATCAAACCTATCCCAAAATGAAAGCACTGCACAGATCATCTGATCTGGTCAGCATCCATTGATTTGAGATCGAAATATAAGACAAAGAAATAACTATTATGCTAGTTAGAGGTAATAAGAGATTTAAATGTGAAGCCCATTATTGTTTTGAAACATCTTGTGAAGTGATTAAACCTTCCCGAATAAAACTCACACTAACATAATTACATTGATTTGTCAGAGTAGGTATATTTATTTTTATTCTAAGTAACTATGTTTTGTAGTTTTGACTTTCTTGTTTCGATACCCTTTGCAGCAATGAAACTTTCTATGTTACCATAGCTAGCTAGGTTATATATGTATCAATCCCTACTTTTCTTTACAAAATTTGGAATTTTTTACTGTATTTCTGTTTATTAAACAAAATGGAAAATGATATTTGTGTTTTTATTTGTTTTATTTTTAAGTCATCTTCCTTTAAATTGAAAACTTGTCTTTCACTTGACCAATTTCAGTAATTCGTCACTTGAAATCCAAATCTATTTTTTCAATTTTCCTTTTCTTGGCTATGCATAGCCAGATGGTTAAGGCGCTCGACTCGTAACCTTCGAGTCGAGTTTCGAATTCTCATTCTACCAAAATGCTCACATTTGTAGCTGTGTGAACGTTATAATGTGACGATCAATCTTATCATTCGTCGGTAAAAGAACAGGCTAAGAATTGGTGGAAGTAATTATGACTAGTTGCTTTCATTTTATTCTTTCACTGCTAAGTTAGGGATAGCTAGCCAGATAGCCCTCGTGTAGCACTGTACGAATTGAAAAAGAACTGCGTCAAATTACTTTACCGTAGAGTTCAAACTTGTTTCAGTAAGTCTACATAGAAACTACATCTGAAAATTGAAAGTAAAGTAATGATGAATGTTTATCGTATATTTTAATACAAATATAAGCTTAGATAAATTTAATAAAAGAATAACTTCTCATGGTAAAAAAAACAAACAATAATTCCATCAGATTAATGTTATACAAACAATATGTAAAGAGGTGTTACAATAGCATATAGAATTTAATAAAATTCTGGAATTCGTAACTTAGAGTTAACAGGAAATATACGACATATGTTTAAGTCATACTTTATTTTTATTATGATTGTAATTGTATTTAATTTATTAACAGTTGATAATCACATTGTGTGTGTTGTTTTTTATTCACACTGTGCTAGCTCTATCAAGGCGATACAATTACTTTAAATTACACCTTGTTCGTAGATGATCTGCATTTTTATTTTGTGCTTTATATTTGTGGCTAAATGTTCTGTGAACATGTGTGCTTGTTTCCATCACAATTACATATTACACGTTTATGTTTGTTATCAGAATTGCAAGCTAAACTACCTATTTTTTATAATTTCCCTCTCATCAAGCTAAAGTTTGAAATACAACAGCATTACTGTTTATATATAATCTTTATTTTAAGTATTTTTTTATTTTCTACATTAGTCATTAATAAATATTATTTGAAGCTAAGACTTTGCTTCAATCGATACGATTTTTTAAGAGCTTAAGTTTCCATAGCAGCTAATAAAATAATCTATGGTTTGAATTTAAGCACAAAGATACATAATGGCCATCTGTGCTTTGCGCAACACGGGAATCGAAACCCGGATTATAGCGTTGTAAGTCCGCAGACATACCGCTGTGCCACTCGGGGGGTATCATTTGTGGATTAATTTGATATTATAAAGACTGATTAAAGAATTTAACTGTTCACGTAGTTGAAATTTGAATATTTGTGTAAAAAGATTCGCTTTCCGTTCAACAAATCATAACATCTATTGTTTCTTGCAGGAAGCTCAGATTTCATATTTCTCTTTTATATCGCAGTTAACAAGCACATCAGGGGCCATTTTCTGGCATTCTTCTCCTCACAATATTTTGTCTTCTTCTATTATATCCGTCAGCGTGTATTTTACTAAGCATGATTATTCCAGTGTGTGACGTTAGAGATAAAATTGCCTGTCTAAACCTGTTTTTTTTTTTAAGTGAAGTTAATAAGATCCATTAAGTCTATCTGTCAAAGACACAGCTTGTAGAGCGCCGTACTTTCTCATTGTGCTCGTTCTTTTCATATGCCAATTAACTTAATATATCGGATTATATTTTATTTACAGACCCTTTTTTTTTCTTGCAAAATCTAATTGCCCTAACATTACATAAACACTTGAAATTCCTTGTGGATCACATATAGTGTCCTCCTATTAAATTTATCTTTCGATACTTTATACTGTCAGCGATCCTGGTGGCTGGTGGAAATATGGAAGTAAAGCGTTTTTTTTTTCTTCGGATGTTTCAATTCCTTCAAGTCCTTGCACCTCAAAAGGAAGGTTAATGGATATAAGTACCCTTATATATCATTACCTTCAAAATTAGAGCATAAGGGTTTATACGTTCCAAAAGGTGATACCTTACTATAAAACGAAGAAAAAATTGAGGTACGCAGGTGTCAAAATAACTACCAATCAGAAATGGTAGTTTAGATCCCGCGTTTTCCAAAAAAAATCAGTTTCTTTCATATGGGTGGGTGATTGTCTATGTAATCAAATTTCATGTGAAATCTGAGTGCTTGAATCCTGTCAAGATGCTTTGTGACTTCAATTTCAGCTTTTTCATTGGACATTGGATAAATGTTTGCTTATGTCGCACTATATATACATCCTAGTTTGTTTTTTAAAAGGTAGCCACTTAGTTATCGAACATACACAAAACTTTGAAACAACTACTTATGGAATAGTATATTTATTTCATTATAAGGTTTCTTCTTTAAGAGACAGACGTGATTGTGTACAACATTATTAACTATACTTGATCATATCTCACTGTTAGAGGCGAAACGTTGTACTAAAATAAGTCGATCATCTCACACTCATCTGTTTCAAAACTTTATAAATAAAATATATTAATGACTTCGATCTTTTGTCGCGAGAGCTCTACTCTCTGAAAACTCTACCGAAAGTGGAAGATTCTGAAGATTCAAACCGTGTTCTTCACCGTTTTTAACTCTGTTTTACTCTTTAAAATATTGAAACTTCCAAAATTTCTGGTGGTATGTTCGAGCATGTACCCAAAATCTATTGAGAAGTGAAAAATTAAAATATTGAGCAATCAGCAGTTAGAATTTTTACCGCTTGAATAAAGCGCTACTTTTGTAATTTAATTATGCACTCGATCTATTTAAAATGGCGGAGAGCAATAATTAAGTGCCAGAAATGGTGTATAAAATCTATATTTCTTTAATTGTGATTTATTTCAAATATATTTTCGAATGTAGGGAAACTTTCCACGTATAATGTTACGATTTAATTAAAACAAAATAAAATATACGTGTATGACTGTACATATATGTAAGGAATACATAATAAATGGTAATAAATAAGTTTTAGTGTATCACTAGTCAACACGAAGACTTCTTTCGTAACTGCTGTTTGGCTTGTTAACCCAGATCGTAAATGAAATCTGTCAAGTTGTTGTCACAAGTGTTCACGTAGTAGATGTAAGTTTTTCTGCTACGACATAATAAGCATGGACTGTTAAGAAACGTAACT
Organism: Tachypleus tridentatus; assembly: GCF_004210375.1. Lineage (NCBI taxonomy): Eukaryota > Metazoa > Arthropoda > Merostomata > Xiphosura > Limulidae > Tachypleus > Tachypleus tridentatus. Next base: position 242,353,527 of record NC_134837.1, on the reverse strand, counting down.
AGACGTCTATTGTGTGTATACCTTGGCCATTGTGTCTACCTTGTCTTTGACTTTGAATGAAACAGTGGTCCAAAGACTTCTGATGTTTCAAAAGTATTGTCCAGGTGATCCGGAGTGTGGTCCGAAATGCAATTCACTGAACGCAATGCCGTGGCCGAGGTCATACGAGAGAACGGAACAGGTGGGGTAAGACCAACAGCTCGTTCGTGGGATGTTTAGTCCGCGCATGAAAAAATTTGAGAATCATTGAAATAGAACAGTTTGTTTCAATTGCAGTTCAGTGAAACAAGTTAAGTGTTTGTGCTGTCGTTAAACTGAAAAACGTTGAAATCAAGTCCTGTCTTTGTCTCTGTATCCTTTATTTCAGTCAGAATAAAGCGAAACATGACTTTATTTAGTTGGTAGAACCTCAGTAAACAAAAATATATAGATGTCAAGGAAAAAGTAATGAAGAACTCTCATTTTTATTTGTAACACCAACAAAACTGGTGCAAAAAATGATAAGTTGCATGCTTTCTTAAATCTATAATATACTTCAATAACTTGTTCAGTCTTTGCAGCACATAGATGGTTTATTTATTTTACATGTTACCATGAAATTCCAAGTAATTCTTCTTTTTCATACAACGTTCGATTTATTTCATTTTCATATGTCGGTCATTTTAACCCACGTTGTATTTAACTATCAGAGAAATAAAAACGTGTTTCATCACATTAAACGTATATTTTTAAATTTGGCAGCTTTCTGTAAGCTGTTTATTGTGAGGACGAAAAGAAATGGTTATAGCTTTACTGGTGATGCAATAAGGAAGATTACTGAATTTTGGGATCACGTAGTGAGGAAACGTATTGATTTTAGTACTTAAAAGAATGTGTAACAAAAGATGATGAAATATTTAACTTCTATAAGAAATTAGCACATTTTCGGTGTTGAATGTAGAATGTACTCCATTTTAAAATTTAGATTTTTACATGTATATTTGACGATGTATCTGAATGAATAACTTTCCTCAACAGAACCGCCATCAGAGGTTTTGATACTGGATGAAACAAATACGACGTTATCAGGACTTATAGGTCCATACAGTGAAGGGCAGCCTTTAAAACTTACATGCATCTCTTACGGAGGTGAGTGAAATCACTCATAGATTGTAACAAAAAATACACCTGTCGCGTGTATTTTTTCTTAGGATTGGAGTCTAATCCGCCATTGATAAACTATTGGCTCAAGTGTAAATGTCTATTAAATTTTTAAGAAGAGAAAACTAATCTGATTATGCGGTTAATTTATTTAGATTTAGTGGAGTAATTATTAAAAATACACACATTGAGAGATTTGCCATTTGAGGTACTAACAAATAGTATGATCTAAGAGGCAAAGAGTGTGTACAGATTGTGCACTTATACAAGTTAAAAAATCTAACAATATACAAAAAACATTAATTTAGACTCAAAAAAGCTATAATATATACCTAAAGCCGCTGAATTTGATTTTTTACATTTTTTTCTTTATATATATAAATAATGTTGAAATACTAAAAAAATAATTAATTAATTCAATAAAGAAACTTCAAATAAAATTATTAAATTATTCTGTAACAAATATAAGAATGTAGTAAATAAATATAAAAAATAAAAAGCAGAGAAAGTTTACTTAAAATTTCCAATAACTATTTTTAGTTATGAATAAGGTCATTTAACAAGTTGGCACTACTTTATGCGGATGTACACCTTGCCGCATATAAACGTTAATACTTAATACTAAGCATCCGAAAGAAATATTACACAATAGTTTTTCAATTTCGGCATAATTTTCAGGTGTTTCATGCATAATACTATGTGCTTCTGCACTAGTATACTATAAAACCATTTGTTCTACTGATTATTACATAATTCAGTGGAGTCGTTTAATATTACTGTTTCAGGAAAAAAAAAAACATACATTGGAATACGAGTATTACCAAACCGTACAATATCCATTAGTGCAAGAGTAATGTCACATAATTGTTTTAGCGCTGAAATTTACGAAGTTTCTTCAATCAGTTAAATTATTAGAAAATTTATTACATTTTATTAGAATATGTCTATTTCAGCGTAAAACTGTACAGTGAGCTCTCTGCTCTCTGTTCACAGATCCGTAAACGTACCCTACCAGGGGACTAGGATCTAGCCACTAATCAGCTATGCATTAATTATACTGCTAGCATTTAAGTTGGAATTTTAATTATTTCTTGACAGTCACCTATAAGAAAATTTTAATTAGAAAATACCGACGCACTTGATTTATCCGAGATGTTTATTATTATTATCAGACAAGAAAATATTTCAGATGCGACTTTAAGTCCATACAATTTCGTATTTGCTTGCGTAATCCTTCTTTAGTTACACTTAAATGTAAGCTAGAATTTTAAAACTAAAAGACGAACATCAAACTCGACGATTCTTAAAAACAATCAAAAAGAGGAAATTAATTCCACCAGTTAGTTAGGAACATCGGAAACTTATCGTACGTGTGGAATCGAATGGAATTTTATCGATTCCTGTTTCCTTGATCAACGTCATCAAAATATTCAATATACCTAATGAAATATTGAATCGATAGTGTAGTGGCTAATATTCTATTCTGTAAATACGACATTCCATGGTTCGCGTCTCGCACTTTGAGTGCGTTATAAGAGTGACAATCCATTCTCGCTATTTAATGAGAATAAGCCAAACGTTTGCGGTGGTTGCTATCTGCCTATCCTCTAGCTTATCTAGAGGCAGCTAGTACAAATAGACCTGGAATATGTTTGCTTTAAAAACAATAAACAATCATCAAATACTAAATCCTCAAGTCCTTGTTATCCAGCGTTTTAGTAAGTCCATAATCAATTCCTCGTATCTAACTCATACAGTGATGAAGGGAATCCCATACAACGGCCTCAGATACACTGTATACATGTTTATGATATAGCACATCTCAAATTTTATTGAGTGTGAAAATCGTTCATCTACAAACAGCTTTCTCTCGTAAAACTAGGTTAACTTGCAAGAAATAAATTTTTATTTATAGACAAAGAAAATTTATCTTATGTGTAGAAACGAATATACGTACATCAAAAACGAAAAGTAATAATAACGCAAGTGTTGAAAAAGTCTATTAAACGATCATGAACATCGAGCTCCTGTTTCAGCTTTCTTAAAACAGCAGTACAATAATTTACTTCGTAAAATCACTCTATGCTGACACTTTTTAAGACAATAATTTTACGTGTTAAAAATACAAAGTATATATCAACATATTGTACTTCACTAATACAGTTATCACACTTTATAAAATAAAATGTTCCAGGTCACATGCTGCCCTTATAACTACTTCCTCAGTTGGCAATCTTGCTCAACCTGGTAACCATGGTTATGAAGTGTTTCCCGATACCACAATTTATTAGATTACACATATCGACAAGCTTTGTATAGACGTTATGTTGAACGCGGATTTCAGGTTTCAAGATCACCTGACCATTTTTATGTAGAATGAAGTTTGTTTACCAACATGTGTTAGAGTAAAGTCACAGTGATTTCATTTTCATTAAAAATATTCGTTGATTTCGAGATATTACTGAAAACTTGTGAACGTTTATGCCTTCATTATCACCATCAAATGCTTGCTTGGGTGTGTGTGTGTGTTTTTTTTTCTAATAACAAAGCCACATCGGGCTATCTGCTTAGCCCACCGAGGGGAATTGAACACCTGATTTTAGCGTTGTAAATCCGGAGACATAGCTTGCTTGGTGTTCTGTTAACTATACCAGTAGTTATGCTCTGGTATATTGCATTTTTTTTAATCGAAGGGTTCTTTTTCACACTGTTAAGTCTTAACATTTCAAATGAAAATGTTATCCTGAATTGAAGGATTTCTCCTTCGAAGTATTGTTTCTTTTGGCTCTAACTCGTGTAATAATCTTATAATGTTATTATATTTCCTAGAAAACAAACACAAAAAATATCTAACATAATTATCTCGCTAAAAATCTATCCGTAGTAGCATAGCGTTGTGAAATCATAGGGAATTCGTTATGATTCAAATACATAGTTGCTAAACCCACTGTTAGTATATACAAATTATCCAACGAGAAATGTTTTGGTTTTCTTTATCTTAACTGTTAAATTTGGTTTAAATTTTAGTTTAAAGATTAACCTTTATACTATGCATCAAAGAAACCGTTTACAAATTGATTGAACACGTTACATATATTAAAAAGAAAAATATCTACCAATCATTATTTTTAAACACAAATTTCAAAGAATTTAGACGCTACAACATTTGGATAGATGAAGTTAAAATTTAATGTTTAGTATAAACAGAAAAGTGTAACTCTAGAAGACAACCATGTGGTCATGATTGATATAATTAAACTTTATACACGATTTTTCAGGTAAGCCAAGACCAGCAGTTTCATGGTGGAAGGGAAATACTTTGTTAGACAATAACTACTCCTTCCTTCCACACAAAATAGTGGAGAACATCTTATATGTTCCTGTTCTGTGGAGGTATGACTTGCTAATGAACCTAACTTGTAAGTCCTCGAACAACAATGTGACTGTTCCGCTTTCCAGCACCGTAACTCTGGACCTCAATCGTGAGTTTTCTAATATAAATTCAATATTTTTTTTGCCATAGATCAATATTTTGGTTATTAAATTTGTAACTTAGTTTTCTAAGAGAAATCTATATGTATTCAAACATACAATGCACTATAAGTCAATTACCATAACATATCTTTCTGTTATTCAAGTACACTTTTCATATTAGACTAAAAGAAACAGATATCTTAGTGCTATAATGACTTGTCTTTTTAAATTCCTGAATACTTTATATTACATGAATACATAATATTATGTCGGATTACATGTCGTTCGAATTAGTTTACGTAAAATGTGTGTTATTTATTCTGGATATTTTACAGAATCCTACTGATTTTGATGGCCAATTTATCTTTTCGGTTTGTAATATCCTGACACCTTTCTTAGTGCCACTTCTTTTTTTATCGAGATTTGGATCTGGTTGAAATTTCCAACTCTTCTTTTGAACTCTGTATTGTGAATTACTTGCAGTAGTCAATGGTCTGAACATTTGACAATCACTCGTGCTTTGAATTTTAAACATCTTAGGCCTGAGTTTTGTTTTTCTTCTTAATTAGCACGGGAAGAATATTTTCATATCTCCCGAATGTGATGTTAATTTTGTAGCCTAACATGCTAATTCCTATAATATTTCGTTTCATGCTTTCTTGTTATGGGATTTGTAAAAGCAAGTTAAGATTTGGTAGATAATGTGTTACCTCTCACTATAACCTTCATAGTGGTTGTGGAGTAACAATTAGCAAGCCGAACAGTAAATACGAGGGTTTGTGACTCGCATCCCGTTGCTGTAATAATACGTTAATTTTGTTTGTTTGCCTGGAAATGTCATAGAATAAACTACAACGGTCGAAGTACACAATGGAAAAGCATTCCAACTATTATGTACAATGATAGAAACCACGGCTTCCTGAGTTATTGTGTCCACTTATATGGGTTTAAAGGGTGGTTAACAAAACAAAAACTCCCAGTGACATGTTCGTCCTTTACAGTCCGTTCTTGCTCTAAATAATATGACGATAACTATTTCTAGCACTCACATTCTGGTCTTTTTCGTTTACATTTACTTTTTAATTTAAAAAAACTGCTGTCACACAAGACTGTGTCAACAATGATGAATCCATTGTTCAGATTTCGAGAACCTCGTTCTGCTACGACTTTTTAATGTTTATATTATGAAATTCACAGCTGTAAGTATTTGTTCAAAATAATAGAGTATTGGACTCTCTAAAGTGAACAGTTACTTTCGAATTACTTTAATTTTTACATAGTACTCTCTTACTGTCTGACCCGGTATGGCCAGGTGGTTAAGGCATACGAATCGTAATCTGAGGGTCGCGAGCTCTAATCCCCGTCACACCAAACATGCTCGCCCTTTCAGCCATGGAGGCGTTAAAATGTTACGTTAAATTCTACTATTCGTTGGTAAAAGAGTAGCTCAAGAGTTGGTGGTGGGTGGTGATGACCTGCTGCCTTCCTTCTAGCCTTACGCTGCTAAATTAGAGACAGCTAACACAGATAGCCCTCGTGTTGTTTTGTACGAAACTCAAACAAAAAACTCTCACTATTTGGTGTTAAAAATATGGAGCTGAGACTGATTTCATTACTTTACTTGGCGTCAGAGGTATTTTTCACTTTTATGTGTCTTTTTGAAGTTTTGAAAATATAAATAAAAAAGTTGACTTGTCTCGTAGGACAAACTGATTAGGTTTGGAAAAATTTATTACAATGGTTCGGGTCACAGAGAAGGTTAGCCGCTTTTGTCACAACACGAGCAAATTAGGTATTAAAAATGGTCAAATTTCGAGAACAGTTTTAGCTAGAAATATATTCTTGGTACATAAACCTACTATTTTCAAAGTGAAAAGTGGTGTATATTCCAACCTGTCTTGTTCTAAAGCATCATAAGGCAAGATTTTTTCTCTAAGTGCCTTTCTAGTTGATGTCTAATTAAGTTTATATATAGCATTGTGATAGGGTTTCTTCGCATTTGTGACAAGTTACATATTGATGTGTAAATAGTTTTAATAGAATGACATTTAAAAATACAGTAACTTCTTTCATAGCCAGTGCTGTTTGTTGTTGTTTCTTTCTGTCAATCACCAAATTTTTCTTGTTTTTTTATTGCTGAGAATAATTTATGGCTATGTCTGATGACCAACTTTACAGATGTCGCTGAAATTATTATTACAGTGCCACGGTTATTATCATACTTATGGTTTGTTAATATTCTCTGTAATTAATTAAGAGTCTATCTTTGAAATCATAAACAAATAAGTTTATCTTACTATAAGCCCAAAACATTAAGTAAAGGTAACAGAGTCAACGATTTATCTATGGTTATGAGGTTTTGAATTTAACTTTAGCGACTGAAAATAGAGAAAAAAGCGTTTGTATCAATGCCGTTAAATGCTATTAGAAGTAATCAATTCGCTATTTGTAATCTTTTATGCCATTTTCTAGTCAAACCAGAAATAGTTGAAATAGAACCGTTTAAAATACCAGTTGCTGTGGAAACTGAAGTGGAGTTTCGATGTGTGGCAACAGGTGCTCGTCCTGCAGCCCTGATAACATGGTGGTTGGATGATCAGAAACTGCAATCGTCAACAAACACACAAAACAACAAAAGCCAAAGCAGCAGCCTGCTGACTTATACACCATCTATAGAGGATGACAAGAAGTATTTTATGTGTAATGCTGAAAACCCCAAAATACAAGGAAGTAGTATCAACACTGGATGGTTTTTAATGGTAAACTGTACGTTTCAAAGAAGCAGAAAGGCGTAGCTTAAGGCTTGTGTTGTGTATAATATTAAACATATTCTTAACTTTAGGTTTTATATACTTATTTTAACCTCTGGAGCTTCCACTATTAAATCCAGAAAAGGGTCCCACGTGACCTAGTGGTTAAGTGTGTTTAAAACGTGAATTAAGGATTCATAGTTCATTCTGTTTACGCAAAAATGCGCAGTTTACTTTGATGTAATGGGAACGTTACAAGAATGATGGTCAAATCCCACTATTCGATCAAACAATCGTAATCCAAAAAATGCTGCTGATTAGCTGCCTTCCACTTAATCTATCAGTTCACAATTATGGATGGTTATGTGTAAAGAAATCATTTGCGCAGAATTCTGAAACAAATAAAAAATTCATTAATAAGTGATAAAGTTCACATGACTATTAAAACAGAATAAATATGACCTTTGTAAACGTAATTAACTAATATTATCAATGGATCAATTACAAAACAATTAAAATATTTAATAAATTCGTCATCCTCTTAATCAGCTGAAAATCTAATATTTGATCATATTATATCAAACTTCTATGTATTCTACTAATTTTTAAATTAATTAACATAGTATTGATATATAAATCTATCATTATAGATGGTCATGCAAAGTAATAAACCAAAATGATGTACCAATACATTTTTAAAAATTGATAAAATAATATCATGTTTAATAACATTTTCTCTCTTATACTGACTAGACTCACAAATAATTTATTTTAACGTCACATAATATTTAGGGACATCAAAGGACCTTCTGATTCATGTGTTTTTCTATCCAAAAAATAAAACTGAAACTATTAAAAAATTTCCAAATCAGTCCTTATCATTTATGTATTTATCAATGTTTTTCTTAATCTCACTTACATTTACTGTTTTCACAACATGCAAAGGCCAACTATCCTGTTAGAAAAATAAAACTATGCTAGCTGAAAACTATTCTTTCCCTGTCAAAAGTTATATTTGTCCCCCCTAATCTTACCATTCTCACTATTAAATATAATAAAAAGATGATGAATCAACAATATCAATACCCTTAATAACCTTAAACACCGCTGTCATATCTCCTTCCCCACGTCACACCAAACATGCTCGCCCTTTCAGCCGTGGGGGCGTTATAACGTTACAATCAATCCCTCTCTTCGTTGGTAAAAGAGTAACCCAAGAGTTATCGGTGGGTGGTGATGACTAGCTGCCTTCCCTCTAGTCTTACACTGCTAAATGTGGGGCGCCTAGCGCAGCTACCCCTCGTGTAGCTTTGCACGAAATCCAAAAACAAACAATCTCCTCTAACTATTCATAATTCAAGAGAAAACAACTTCAGTCGTCTTAACTTCTAAGGCCCGGCATGGCCAAGCGTGTTAAGGCGTGCGACTCGTAATCTGAGGGTCGCGGGTTCGCATCCCGGTCGCGCCAAACATGCTCGCCCTCCCAGCCGTGGGTGCGTTATAATGTGCGGTCAATCCCACTATTCGTTGGTAAAAGAGTAGCCAAGAGTTGGCGGTGGGTGGTGATGACTAGCTGCCTTCCCTCTAGTCTTACACTGCTAAATTAGGGACGGCTAGCACAGATAGCCCTCGAGTAGCTTTGTGCAAAATTCAAAAAAAACAAACAAACAAACAAACTTAACTTCTAATGGTTTGAGTTTTCCATTCCAGGTATCAGTCTATTGGCCCTTTTCTGAACTATTTCCAGCAAGTCAATGTCATTTCTAAGATAAAGCGTCCAAACATGGAAACAATTTTATATTCACAACCTAACCAGTAGCCTATACATTGAAAGTACAACCTATTTAAGGTTTTATTCAATATTTCTATACATGCAACCTAAACTCCTATTTACCCTACCAACAACAACAACAAACACTGTTTGGATGGCCTAAGAGACTGATGAATTATTACACCAAGATCCTTTTAGTTTGTACCATTGTTAAAGTTATTAGCATTCAAAGTATGCTTATAATTCAAATTATGACAACCTGCGTACATTATCTTGCATTTATCATGATTAAAACCCATCTGCCGTTTATTCACCAAACTTACTAAATGATATAAATCTTTTGATAAATCAGTATCCTCACAACCAGCAACACCTAAGACCTTAATGTCGTCAACAAATTTAAGTAATTTATTGACCATTCTTTCACTTATGTCATTAATGTAAATCTAAAAGATAAAGAATTCTAAAAGTGAGCCAACAGGATCCCACTTGTAACATTAATCCAGTTTGATTAAATTTCATTTGTAACAGCCTTCTGCTAGCATCAATCCAGGTACTCTTCTTTTCAATTAGCTATCATCCACACCAATAAAGATAAATGATTTCTGAAAGTCCAGATACACCAAGTTTACATTCTCACACTAATCTACATAAGTAGTAAACTTTTTCAAATAACGTCAAAAGATATGTGAGGCAAGATTTTCTCTTATTGAAACCGTGTTTTTATCGAATAAGATTTTAATAATTGTGCTATAACTTTGCAAAGCATCTTTTATCAAGCTTTCCAATACTTTCCTACAACCGACATAAAACTAACAGGCCTATAATTAAAGGGGAAAATTTTCATCATTCCCATTGAAGAGAGGAGTAGCAACAGCCAATGTCCAATCTTCTGGCACTCTCCCACTATTCAACTGGCTCACCTGCTCAATTCTTAATATCTTTTAAAACTCTTGAGAAAATGTTATCTGACCCAAAAGACTTATCGTTCTTTAAACTTCCCAATTTTTTTAACAATTTTATTCAATCTTCATTTCATCTATCAATGTTCAAAATGTGGAATACCGCTTCAATATTCATTAGTACAATCTGAGAAAAAGCAGAATTCAACAACCCAGTCCCCTAATAATCATCACATACGAAACTTTCTTATATATCCTTTTTATGTCCTACTTTCCTGCTTGATATTCTATAAGCTTCTAAGCCTCACGTAATATCAGTCAATTTAAATTTCGTAAATTCGTGATGCTGTTTTTTAATCTTATCCCTCACACTATTTGTGAGTCATCCTGGTTTCCACTTGCAGTTACTTTTCCTCTTTATAGGAAATACATTTATTTTGAATATGTGTCTTTAAACGTCGTCCGCATTTGGTCAGTCAGTATCTCCAAATACATCAGCTGCCCAAATCACAACAGATACATATTGTTCCATCCTTTCAAAATTTGATTTTTGTTTAACTTTGTGACCAAAATAGCATTATTCCAGAGTTTCATATGCAGTAAAACATCGAATCTAATAGAGCAATGATCACTTACACCCAGATGTTCTCTAGCTTATAACCTCTCAGCCATTTCTGTATTAGAAATTACAATAAATCTAAAATAGCACTGTTTCCAGCAGATTTCTTGACTAATTGATAAAAGAAAACGTTTTTTCTAAATTATTTCTCCCTCGTGGTTTGACTCTAACATTTCCTATAATTATCGTCTCATTAGCAGTTAAAATCTTAATCGTACCATAATGTTTTATATTAATTTCTTTGCTGCCATCTGGTGGTTTGTAACATATTCCCTCTAAAAGCGTCTTCCCTTCATATTCAGTAATAGAAACTCGAATTTGTACAATCTTCTTGCTATTATCTTTGATATCCTCCTCACTTTACACAAGAAACCACTCCTTCATCTCTTTTTAAATACCTATAAACTTGTATTTCAAAACCTTTCTGTCATCAAAATGTAGACAATGTTCTCATTATTCCCATTATATCTAAATCCTCCATTCCTACCAATACTCTAAAGTAATCGGTTTTATTTCTAATAATAGTAGTTACGACTACCTTTAGAACTACTTCTAACTTAGTTCTGTGCTAAACATTTCTGTACATCTTAGTTTTCCCCAAGTGTCCAGCAAGAAATTTTTATACTTACAACGCTAGAAACCGAGTTTTGACACCCATGATGAGCAGAGTACATATAGCCCATAGTGTGGCTTTGTGCTTAATTAAGAAAAAAAACAAATATACGTTTTAGTTTTTTCTGCATCAAGTTATCTTGGACCTCACCACTGTCTAGTCGTAGTTTTAAAGTTCCCTTACAACTAGGCCCGGCATGGCCAAGCGTGTTAAGGCGTTCGACTCGTGATCCGAGGGTCGCGGGTTCGAATCCCGCTCGCAAACATGCTCGCCCTTTCAGCCGTGGGAGCGTTATAATGTGACGGTCAATCCCACTATTCGTTGGTAAAAGAGTAGCCAGAGAGTTGGTGGTGGGTGGTGATGACTAGCTGCCTTCCCTCTAGTCTTACGCTGCTAAATTAGGGACGGCTAGCGCTGATAGCTCTCGAATAACTTTGTGCGAAATTCAAAAAACAAACAAAAAAATAAACCCTTACAACTGAATTAATATCCTTAACAAATAAGCCATCACTATCCTATTTGTAAACCATCCATTTCAAAAAGTTCTCTTTATTCACTGAACATATCCCACAAGCCCAACCAGCTAATCTACTCATCCTTACTTGCTAACCTGCGCCTAGCAATTAATTCTCCGCAGTATCCCCGGCACAATTAATCTATGGCCCATTTTTTTAAACATCTTTATCAAACCTGTATTTTTAAATTAGCTCCTCTGACCTACTTTTCCGAACATCAACATCTTCTACGAGTACACCAAAGACTACATCTTTGCTAACCTCTTTATCATATATCTTGCTCTTACTTCGTTCTCTTTATTTACCCCATAGACTATCCTATCCACATACCTTGTCAAAGAGTCGCCTATAGCTATAATCACCTTAAGTTTATGATTCATATATATCCTTCTGTGTCCCTTGTGTTTTTCTTTCTTCCGGTAGTTATTTATCTGCTAGAGGTAAAGGCTGAAATCTGCTGCTCAATAAAACATGTTCATTACAATTAAACCCATTACTTTTAGCCCTAATAGTACTCTTTCTAACTTCTTGAAAATCATTGTTAGTCACTGTATCTCTTCCATGTAAGAGCTTAAGTTCGTCTTAAACTCATGCTGCTATTTCCCACAGTATACTGCTGTTATTTCTCACAGTTTGTTTGGGCGTTGATTTATGGAACTTGTGTATCCAGGTTTTCTTGATTTTTAACGCCTACACACCCACACACACATATATATATATATATATATATATACATGTACTTCAATTTCCAACCTTCATTTACTTTCACTCGCATGACTTGCCTTAAAATAAAATAAAGTTCGACAGAATTATGAGATATATTCTTACTAGAAATATTTTCGATTTAATTTCTGATTTGTCACTTGATAAGTTCTCGCAATTTTTAGTGATTGTGAAACTGTTGATTATGCACTCCAGCTACTGGGTTTAGAAAAGTGAAATAAAGTATTTTATTAACTCAAATTTTAAAAAGGTAATGTAATATCTAGATGTTGAGGTAAAAATAACCCAACGTTTAAATTGACACTATAGTGTTCCAGTGTTGAGGTGAAAACAAGCCACCGTTGTCAGAAACCAAAGCAATGTTTAAGCATGATTGTGTATATACTGGACATAGTTAACTTTGTATTTTTTTTGTTTTGTTTTATATATGCTGATAACTGCTAAAGGCGGAATTAGTGCTTCTTAACGTGTTTGGGTTGAGCTTTGTGTAAAGTTACAAGAGGGCTATTTGCGCTAGCCGTCTCTCATTTAGCAGTGACAGACTAGAGAAAGGTAAACAAGTCAATACTATCCACCACTAACTTTCGGAATACTCTTTTATCGACGAACAGTGGGATTAATCAGCACATAATAACGCCCCCATAGTTGAAAGGATAAGCATTTTCGATGACGGGGATTCAAACCCGCGACCGTCAGATAACGAGTCGAACGCCTAAACAACCAGATCACGCTAGACCCATAATGTATTTACATGGAAAATAAACTCGGGAATGGTCCATGTTTATTTTTATATAACTTGCATAGTATGAAAATTATTTCTTATTCTATTTTACCTACAACTTAATACTTCATACTGTTTTTAGTTGTTAAAACAAGCCGTCTTGTAATTCAAAATTAAGTGTCTTTATTACCACAACTTTAGTCATTATAACTGATGGCCAATAAGGAAAGCTTATGGAAGGATCAAATGTTTATTTGTTTGGCTTGTATTTCGCGCAAAGCTACACGTGGGCTATCTGCGCTAGCCGTCTTTAATTTTGCAGTGTAAGACTAGAGGGAAGGCAGCTAATCATCACCATCCACCACCAACTCTTGGACTACTCTTTTACCAACGAATAGTGGAATTGACCGTCACGTTATAATGCTCCCACGGCTAAAAGGGCGAGCATATTTAGTGTGACGAGAATTCGAACCCGCGACCCTCAGATTACGACTCGAGTTCCTTAACCACCTGGCCATGCCGGACCAGAATCAAATAAAAAGTTTGGTATCCAAAGTGTATGTTTCTAATGTGTTCGTACTGAAAAATATTGCGATATTGGTTACAATCTTAACCTAACAGCTTTATGTGATTCTATTAGACAAGCATGCTGTCACGATAGTTGAGTTTTCATTATTTTAATCGTGTCAATGCAAACGCTTTAAGAAATTTCAAAATGTTTGAGCTCATACAAAAGAGCCAAAATTAATAAATGAAGTGTCACCATGTCATACGTAAATTAAATAGCGAAAGAGGAAAATACATTAATACTTGTTTTCCTCAAAATAACAAAACATTATTTTTCTTTATTCCACTAAACACTGCAATTTTGTAACCAGTTTAAGAAATCATTGGTTCTCCTCATCTTATGTGAACCATTCAAGATCTGCAATGATTTTTGTACTTAGTGATTACATTTGCAACAAACAATTTAGCTTAACACGTTTTTACTCCAATAAATAGCACTTGCATTTGAATTGTAGTGTTGTATACGCGTTCACTCCTGTATTTTCACATGTTAACATATATATAAATATATTAACGTGTGAAGATAATAAGTGGTATTTAAAGTATATATTATATTGATTTTTGATGAATATGTATATAAATATTGACCTACAATGCTATACGTTAATAATATAAGTAACACTGACGCAATCAGGGAGTATATAATGAATATGTATTTTAACACGTGTAAGAGTAATACATAATGAATATGTATTTTAACACATGTGTAAAAGTAATAATTAAATTACTCTCCAATTTGTTTATATAATTCTATCATTTAGAGGGGTTAGGGATGCATTTCAAGGCAACAAAGATAAAAAACATAGATCATGGAAAAAATACAACGTGATCTTTCCCTTTTAACAAGTACATTACATTTCACTTTCAGCGGAGGTATGTAGTTTTCGATTCCAAACTATGAAAAGCTGAAATTAAAATACCTGATTAAACATTTTTTGCCAAATAGGTCAGCTAGAACGAGTGAACTAGTTAGAACTCGTTTGGGGTTTAGTTATATAAATTTCTCCCTATATATTTACACACCCATGTGTATGTTAATTAGTCAGTAAGTTCCACCTGCAAAGTGACTGTATATATAAATGTATACACATACGTGTATGTTGATTAGTTAGTAAGCTCTACCTACAAAAGGACTAGATATATACATATATACATGTTTATGTTGATTATTCGTTAAATTTCACCTACAAAAGGACTGTATATTTATGTATACATATATGCATGTGTATGTGGAATAGTCAGCAAGTTCCACCTAAAAGAGGGCTTTATTACTTTTCATCCATTTAAATGTCTGTTCTATAAATTTCATAAACTCTAGGGTACTAAAAGATATTTGTCAAAAACATTTTAAACACTTTTGATGTTTTTTGTGCTCTTTTAAAAAACTCACAAGAGCAACACCTGCACTATAAATTCCCACATAAATTTGCACTAACTCAGCAAAACTGTACTGTTGGAACAACACAATTAGGGCCAACTGCTTTGAGCAGTTTCTTCCTACTATTGATTAACCATTAGTAGAAAAAGAGGTGAATCGCAACTCATCAAACAAAATCTCCTTGCCTTAAATCATTTACTGTCAACAAGTAGGGTTTTAAGCCCTAATCAATCCATTATTATTATTGCGTCTAAAGTTTTCTTGGAATAGTTTTCTACAGCCATATGATAGTTATTTTAATATCCGTTGCATAATAGAACTAGGGATATAAATTCTGACCAATACGAAAGGAATCGGTCAAAGTATCGTATCTGTAGTACAATAAATAATGAGATTGCCCAATCTCTACATCAGCTTTTGGCAAGAACAGTTTCCTTACTATTAGCTACTAGTTTAGTGGTCTAATGATAGATGTCTTTTAAAACCTGATCAGAGAACTATTTATTTAACTACCCCTCTTCTAGATGGACACTTTGTTAAGCATTAGAATATTCTCACTTATTAGTTACATTTGGACTAAACGCGATATGACTGAAATTATATAAATAAATAATTTCAAAATTGTGTGAGAATGGTCATAATAAATGTACATGTATATGTGTGTGTTAGTACATGTTTGTTGCTTGATGTTAACATTTATTAAAAACGGAGAGTAAAAGAGCATCTAATTACAATTTGTTGTGTTTTAAAACAACTTACAGATAACTAAAAACAAAGGACTTTGCTCATAAAAGAGAGACAAACAAATAAAATTAGAGTGCAAACTATAACGTGAGAAGGGTAAAATGTGCTTTACTGTGAGGTGCATCTACGGAAACAAAAAATCACAGAAAAACAAATGTTTAAAGACTTAACCTCTTAAGCTCTACAACTGGAATCAAAATAAAATTAAGAGTTTTACAGGAGCAAAGCTCCACAGTTTCCCATATCCAAACTATCATTTACCGTTCGTATCCACCGGTGGGAGGTAATTACTCTTAATGGAATAGTGTTATAAAGATAGGTTGCTACAACTAAACCATTGGATAGCATAATAAAGCCTGATGAAAGGAAAATGGAATTTTTCCTTTCATTCCGGACACGTAGCAATAAATCCCAACCAATCATCCACCCTATTCTGTTTACTGTTAAAGTGTGTGTTCTGTTGGATGAATGAACTTAGATATCCATAAATTGTAGCTAACATGGTGATCCAATGTGACTCAGTGGTTAGCGTACTAAATTGCGAAGCTGAAGGTGGCTGATCTTATTCCTTGATCATACAAATATAATGCTTGTCAACATTGTTATTTAAAATCAATTAACTCAATATAATTATATATAATTTCATGAAGAACTTCAAAAATGTATTATTGAATTGGTTCATTAATAAACTAATAGGTTTAATAGTTTAAATCAATTTTTATGAATGATTTTAAAATTAAAAATTACTACAGTAGCATTTTTGGCTCTAATTAAATTCTCTAATTCACAAAAAAGTACTTAATTATTTTTTGGCATCTCGGTCATAAAATAAACGATCAGTACATCACATCTCTGATGTAATTTATTAACACATTATGGAGTTGGGTTTTTAGCGTGAGGTAAGATAATGAAATAACTGGCTCTGTCCACTGGGAGAAATACAACCTTGGGTTTTAACAATGTTTGTCCGGAAACTCACTAATGATCCACCGTGAAGCATGAATAAGTTTACAATGTATTTTATTTAATATGGTTTTTTACAGTATTATAACAATGTTTTCTAAGTTAGCAATACAACTAACGTAAATGAATATTTACATTTAAAGTTTTAAATGAATATAAAAATAAAGAAAATTAACAGGTTTAGAAACTACTTTCTGAAGCTTTAATAATGTTAGTTAGAACTTCTTCAGTTAATTTGTTTGTGCTATGAATAATAATAAGTCAGCTCATTAATTGCAATTTTGGCATATGGTGTTTTACAAATAAAACGAAAATTAAATCTTCATTTATATATTCGTGTTACAATAACTTTATTTCGAAAATATTGAATTTTTTTTAAAACTGATAAAAACGGATAAATCTTTGGGATAAGAACATAAACTAATATTTTTAGCATTTGTTAATTTGAATCAAAATGGATAATTGGTGAAATAACTTTGTTTAATTAACAATTAATCTACAAAGTTACTTTATCTAAATGTTTTAGCAGTCTGTATTTAGATCTATTAAGAATATTTTGTGAATTAGAATGTTCTACTATTTCTAAGTTTACAATAACTAAAATGCTTATTTATAAGTGAATTATATCATGCAGTTGAAAGTCTGGAAAAATTAAAAACATTAAACTTTTGTTGAAACATCATGTAAATATAAAGTTAAAACTGATAAAGTTAAATCCAGTATCGAAACCATGGCATTGAAAAGACAAGTGTTACAACTACACCGCTCTTAAAGATAGCTGGCCCGGCATGGCCAAGCGTGTTAAGGCGTGCGACTTGTAATCTGAGGGTCGCGGGTTCGCATCGCCGTCGCGCCAAACATGCTCGCCCTTTCAGCCGTGGGCGCGTTATAATGTAACGGTCAATCCCACTATTCGTTGGTAAAAGAGTAGCCCAAGAGTTGGGTGGTAATGATTAGCTGCCTTCCCTCTAGTCTTACACTGCTAAATTAGGGACGGCTAGCACAGATAGCCCTCGAGTAGCTTTGTGCAAAATTCAAAAAACAAACAAACAAACTTAAAAATAGCATTTTAATCTACATAATATTTACGCATATGGAAAATCTAATAAAACGTAAGTTTCAAGATATTAATACTGTTAGACAAAAGGAAAGTTAATTTTCATTAACAATTTATGGGTCTTATTTCCGTGAGTACCTATTTCACTGCTATAATTTTATCCTTTTCAAATTGTAATTTGTGCATGTATCGTATATAAACATACTATGTTTCTTTTCTACCTCTGTGTTAAAATAGAAACTTTAATATATTGTTATTTTGTGCTGTTATCACATCGCTTGGTTAAAATTGTAGTCAAATTCCTTTGATTTTTAGCTATTTACGGTTCTGTGTCATTCACTTCATATCGGCTGCCGACCACTTCGGCGGGCCAAAATACCCCACAGAGCATAGTTTTTCAAACTATGCTTCGCGGAGCCAGTGAGCTCTGCCGTAGTTATGTGGGGCTCCGCGAGGAAATTTTAGAATGTTAATATCTTTTCCTGAAACTACAAAATTAAATCAGAACACGCTGTACAAAAAAGGTAAAATATATCTTTAATATAACACGTTTATCGAGTATTTGGTCTTTTAATATTTCGCGGTAAAAGTGTTAATGCAATCTCAATTAACTTTCACAGCAGCATCACTGGTCGCTATTAGATATGGCACCATCTCAAGATCGCGTGCGTCATTGGAGACGCAAGGTAGCCTACTAATTTTCGTATGAAACATCGGTCAACCCTGGGTAGTGATGCCAACTGTTTTCTAAAAGCCAGATCTGGATTAACGGCTAAATCTTGAAAGAAATGAAACAAAACGAACCATGACGCCATAGCGGAAACTTGTCCAAATTTGAAACATTGTGATGCAGCTGCAGTATCAATTGTCTCAATTTCAAAATATATTTATATTAAGTATAATTATATTTAGGACTATTATAATTGGTATTTGTTAGGTTAGGTTAGATTTATTGTAGTTTAATTAGTCAAACTTGGTACCAATGAGCTCTATGACGTCATACGCCCGCTTAATGATCTGGCTTATTATTTTGTTATTTGGCTTAAAAATTATGTTAAAAACAAAAAAAAAACTGTAAAACTAATAGGTTATCCTTATCATTTACAAAAATATATTGTTCTAGCAGCCTAGCCTTTTTTCCACAAATTTTTATTTTTGACTTCGTTATGGTGACGCTGATTTTAGATCAGCAAGTCATTGTGTGATGATAAAACTCAAGTGCTTGAATGAGTTTTCATTGAGAAGCTATTTTACGTCTGTGAAAATACTTTTGAAGTGCCAAAGATGTAAGAATACGTTTCTAGACAAATTAATAATTAGTTGTCACCCTTATAACGGATAAGTGGCTGAATATCAGTAATAAATCTGACACGAGTAAAAATCTTTCTAGGCCTAACATGAATTAATCGGCGTTATCGTTGTGTGCAAGCACTTCAACTCAAAATGATGCAAGTACCGAAACAAGAAAGAAAATAAAGTATGATGAAAGTTTTATTGAATATGGTTTTTACATGGACAGGTAATGATGAAGATGGGCCTAGTGGGATGTGTGTTTAATGTGGAGCAGTGTTGAATAACAGTCGTTTGCATCCAGAAAAGTTAAAACGGCATCTAGAAACCAAACACTCCCAATTAAAAAAATCCAACTTCCGAGTATTTCAAAAGAAAGTGTTTGCAATTAAATGCAAGGAATGCTACATTTTGTTCGTTTGTCCATCAGGACAACAAAGGTGCTGTTATTGCTTCATATCGTGTTAGTTACTATATTACAAAAGTGGGTGAAGCTCACAAAATTGCAGAAGATTTGATAAAACCATGCGCAAAAGATGTGGTAGAGTGCACGATTGATGAGAAATTTCTTAAAAACATTAACACTGTGTCCCCTTCTGACAACTCCGTTTCTCGAAGAATCAAGGATATGTCAGCAAATTGCTTAACGGAGTTAATAAGGCGTGTAAAATCGAGTCCAACTTTTTCGCTTCAGATGGATGAATCAACAGATGTTGCAAGCTATGCGATGCTGCTCATGTTTGTTCGCTGTATTCACGAAGCTAGTTTTGAAGAAGACATGCTAATTTGCAAACCTTTACCTACTCAAACAACAGGCGAAGATATATTTAAACTGATCGATTTATTTATGTGAGAACATGAGATCCAGTGGCAACTTTGCTCAAGTATTTGTACTGATGAGACTGCAGCTATGATTGGAAATTTTTCAGGCGCAGTAGCACGCATAAAAAAGAAAAACTCGGACATCGAGAGTATCCACTGCTATCTTTATCGTCATGTACTTGCAATGAAACGAATTCCAGAAGAATTAAAAGAGGTATTGGGTGATGTCAAAACTTTTATAAAATCAAGACCACTCGATGCGAGGATCTTCGGTTTCTCTGTGAGGATATGGAAAGTTTGCACAAAAATTTGCTCCTTCATACTGAAGTCCGATGACTTTCTTGGGAAAAAGTGCTTGCTCGGTTTTACGAACTGCGTGAGGAGATGGGTTTCTTTTTATCTGAATGCTCTTTTGAACTTGCATACACATTAAGGGATAAATGCTGGACACAGAAAGTATCTTACCTTTTGGACGTATTTGCCTATCTAAATGTAGTGAATGCAACAACGCAAATACCAGGGTAATATACTTGAAATCTCAGAATAAAATGGAAACACTTCAACGTAAGTTAAAACTTTGGGTGGATGTATACTTATGGAAGAACTTGATTGCTTCAAAAATCTCAGTGTTTTTTTTTTACTTATGAATGATATTTCCATTAGTAAATATGCAAACATTTCAGTATTGCAGCACGTATCTGATTTGTATACAACTATTGGGAAGTACTTCCCTTCTCATTTAAAAAAATAACTGTGGATTCAAAATACCTTTGACTCTGCAAATATCAACGATTTGTCTTTGGAAGAGAAAGAACAGCTTATAGAAATTTCAACTGATTACACCGTAAAAATAAAATTTCCAGCAGGAACAAATTACACAATTTTGGATTCAAATGGTCATGGAATACCCTGAAATAAGTAACAGAGCTTTGAAAATTTTGATGCGTTTTCCAACAACATATCTTTGTGAGCAAACATGTTCATTGTATACAGCCACAAAGACCAAATTTAGAAATAGGCTAAATATTGAAGATGATTTGCGCTTACAGGTAACAACCGTAGCTCCGAATATTTAATTACTTTGTGAACAAAAGCAAGCCCATCTGAGCCACTAATGAGAAAATAAGTACAGTAGAAGTAAAAATGTTTGTTTTAAATACTGATATTTTTAATAAATTTGTATTTTAAAAGCTTGAAGTAAACTTTGTCTGTCTCCAAAATGTTTTTTTTTTTATTTCTGATGTGAAGCTCCGTAGGTCTAAAATGTTTGGGAACCCTTGACATAGACCACCTACCAGTCCTACACCACCTATTATGTTTTCTCGTATGGCCTTGGACATGTCACTTCGTGTCAGTAACTTGCATTTCGGGCCTGTCGCTGACAAAGTTTTAAAGACACTGCTCTTTTATATTTCATTGGAGAATGGCCATTCACATGAATAATGTTTGTATTTTTGAAAAAGTTTTATGTTAATATTTTAAGTAGCTAATGTGAAGTTTATTCAGTCAGAAACAAGATCGCATTTTATTTAATCTAAAATATGGTATAAGTAGAGCAATCTGTAAAACAATCTGAAAGAAATACATTTCAGAACTTGAGATCACCGAGTTAGGACTAACTGTCCAATAAAGGCAATAATAGTTAAGTTTACATTTTAATTGTGTTTATTTTAAATAAATATTGTTCCATTTAACTGTACATTTGTTTTTGATATTAATTATTTTTGAGTACTTAAATTAGTCAAAGAACACAGAATTATTTAACAGTAAGTATCATATTGAATCTTTTGTTATTAACTGACCATTTTTATAACTGTAAGTGAAATTAATTTTCCAAAACGTAATACACATTGGACAGCTAAGTAGAATATGATGGTGTCGTGACTCCAAGATATAATATTACGGAGTTTTCTGTGTTTTGTACGACCTTTCTACCACCTTTACTTAAATTCCTGTTAAGCTTAAAAAGAGATTGTCAAAAGATGACATTTTACATAGCACAAAAGTTATGAACAAGAAAGGGAGAATTGTCTCTGAAAGGAGACAACTGTCAGAGTGGGATATTAGTCCTAGGAGAATTTTTCTCCTGGACCTTAGGCTTTTGTTGATGCTGCAAATGCACGTGCCTTCTCTCTCGTTAGAACTAGCATCTCAAGAATAAGAAATTCCAATGTTTGTCGACCATGATATGCCTCTGAGCTTCGACTTCAATGAAAAAAAAACGAGTGTGTGTGTTTTGTTATACCAAAGCCACATTGGACTATCTGCTTAATTCACCGAGGGGAATCGAACCCCTGATTTTAGCGTTGTAAATCCGAAGATTTACTGCTGCACCAGCAGAGGACATAGAAGGAAAGAAAGAATAACTTAAACCCATCATGGCGGTATGGTGTCTAGTGAGTCTGAAATCGATTTAGATAATCTACATTGGATTTCCACCTCTCTGTCAGACAAAGCAATCTCACTTCATTCCTGTTCAAATTCATAAGAGAATAAATAAATATTTGGGGTGAAGTTAACTAGCAGTATCCACTAACAGAAAATAGCTCATTAGCCGGTACGATAGACAAACACGGTGAAGATTGTGATTTATGAAATAATGGTGAACTTCTCTAAAATGAGGTGGGTTTCTGTCAGGATGGCTATAAAACATGAACAAATTTGGAGTAAAATATGACTAAAAGACAAAATGTAGAAAGCAATCTTCATTTTGTCACTCTGGGTCATGGAATGAATACTCACTAAAATGTTTATCTCCTAGTAACCCAAATATTTAAAATATTTTATCCAATGTTGATAGAGAGGTCACGGGAAAAATATTATGGTTTTTTAACAGATTCCTGTGAGCAAGACTCAGCATATTTCTCACTGATATTTAAAAATACAACCAAAGAAGATCAGAATACGACGGAAAGAGGTCGTGAGATATACACAACTGTTTCAGTTTAAGTTTAATGCGAGTATTATCGTTCAGATAGTTTATATAGCACATGTGTTAACTGTAGTTATCTATACAAGTGATAGTTCATCACAAGTTTATTTATATCTCTTCTTTACGAACTATCATCGTGTAATTCAGTTGTTGTGAATTGGCAATTGTTGTATTATTACTTCATGTTACTAGAACTTTGTAAGTTTTTGTCATTGTTTTAATTGAGTATTATTATGTTTCAGTATCATGAAGTGTGTGGAAGTTCTAGGCAACTGTAAGGTCACAAATACAAGTTCAAAATGTAGTTTAAGATACTTAGTTAGACTTGTAGAAGCTTCCCGCTAGTACAGCGGTAAGTCTCCGGATTTACAACGCTAAAATCAGAGGTTCTATTCCCCTCGGTGAGCTCAGCAGATAGCCCGATGTGGCTTTGCTATAAGAAAAACAAACAAACAAACAGACTTGTAGAAAGGTAGATATAAACTGCATAGTTGTCAGTTTAACCATAATGAGCGTTTATTAGCGATATTTAAAGTGAAACTATCACAGACTGTATTGTAATAACAGTGTAGAGGATAATAATTTGTCTTCTTATTTGTATTCTAACATAATTAAACCAGTCTGTATGAGGTTTACAACGCTAAAATCAGAAACTCGATTCCCCTCGGTGGACACAACAGAGAGCTCGATGCGGCTTTTCTTCAAGAAAACATACACACTTGACTTATTTTAATGTTGTTGTTTTTTTTAAAGAAGATGACTAGGTGCTGTTTGTATATTGTTAAAATGTATTGCCAACAAGTCACAGACACCTACTATAAAGAATTCATCCCGTACATAAAACCATTACAGATCTGATTACAATCACCAGATTATTTAAAATGAATTAAAAGTAGAAGCGACATAAATTAGAATAGTCTGTTTTTCATGCGCCCCCCGCTAGTACAGCGGTACGTCTACGTATTTGCAGCACTAAAATCAGGTGTTCGATTTATCTCGGTGGGCTCAATAGATAGCCCGATGTGGTTTTGTTATAAGAAAACATACATACATACATACCTGTTTCTCATGTCATAAACGGAACTAAGAGGGTTTGGCCAATCTTACTTTCTGAGCTATCAAATAAGGGTTTATAATGAAAAGAAAATCCTTAAACTCTCGTGATTGCTTACTAAAATAGGACAGTCCTCTGTTTGAACCAATACTAACTAGAAAGGTATAGTAGCCTTTGGTTTGCAAGTCATGTAATGTAATCATAATTTTCACTTGGTTACATAATGACTAGTGTCAATAGCTATAATGCCAAGTGCAACATACATTTGCACAACTAAATATGTTGGCCATGTTTTCCAAACTACAAATAAAAGTTCTTTGTGACCTTACTTTTCGAACTAAATAAGTAATCTTCTCTGAGCTGAAACGTCTATCCAGTTTCGCAAGAATCACTCAGTTAATTTAGAAGAGATGTGTCAGCTTTAAGGATCATATTACTCTAACCATTGCTAGGTTTCCGAGTTACAAATTTATTACATAGTTTTTCACTTTATTATCTTAAGTTAAGACAGTTAGAGTGATGAAATATAATATCTAGTGCATAAACAATTTGCTTAACTGCATAAAGCTTATAAAAGTTCGAAAACTTAGTTGAAAGTGTGTTACAGCTCTTGCAGTCCAAGCTGTTAAGTGATTTTCTGGTGTGAAAGGTCGAGATGTTTCGAGGGAATTACTTGCTTGACCTACCTGAGTGTCAGAGGTTATATGTAATATTCCACATTACTCTCACTAGATTCATCTTGATACACTTTGTTGTATATATAACTTACCCTATGTAATGAAGAAAGTGTTTCCTCTGAGTGTATATTGAAACACAGACCCTAGTAACAGGATGAGTGTTAATTCTGACTCCAATAATCCTGTCAGAATATTCTTAGTTTAGCTGAGTTCTTCCAATATTCATTTTATTGCGCCCGAAGTGAAACGTCTGAGTGTTTGATGGCTCTAAAAGGAGCACACTATAGATCACACTTTTTAATCTTCTTTGTGTGTGATGGCTTACAAAATAATTTTTGTATATGCAGAAGGTAATGTGCTATAAGCTACTAACGTAGTGACTATTTTTATAACTATATACATATGTATGAAAATATGCACATTAATATGTGCATATATCTGTATTTGTGTGTGTGGTTTAATACACATATACGAATGCCAATAAAGTCATTTCAGAGTGTTGTATAACATGAATGAACCAATTAAAGGAAGCTTAACTGGCATGTAACATGTATGGCTCTAAAAGATTTAATGTGAAGGTTAAGGCTTGGTAATATAAAGTTAACTGTAATTACTAAAATAAACAGTGCTATTTTCACTAATATTGGTGAAAAAATGTTTTAATTTTCGCATAGAAATGTTCAGCAGGTAGTGACCTTTCATCGAAGGATAAGAGTAGTAAAGGCCCCCTATGCCCCACCGTGGCAAAGCGAGCTTATTCTGCTAGAAACCGGGTTTCGATACTTGTGGTGGGCAGAGCAAGATAATCCATTGTTAGTTTTGTGCTTAACTACAAAATAGACAAGAACCCTCTATGTCCAAGGAACATAAACAGTTGTTTTTCCTGTTGTTTTTAAAATAGTGCTACACTATGCCTGAGAAAAAATACATTTAACCTGAGGGTCAATTTTGGTCAGAATAGTGCAGGATATTTTGGTTATTTAGAATTGACATATTTGAGTGAACTTAGTTATCAGTAATATACGGAATTCACAAACAGTAGTTTAAATATCATAACAAACGTAAACTTGGTGCACTAAATGTTTCATTTGATTATGATGGAATATTTTATAAGCACATAAGTTCCATGCGTTTAGTGAATATTTTATTAACATAGTTTGTTACAAAGTACAGTCAAAGATGTACCATGTGTTACAAGGTAGCAAAAAATGGCACTTTTATGGCAAAACTTTGTAAATGTACCAAGATAAAATTAAAGTTGTATCTCTAAGAAATCTAAAGGAAAGACGTTATAAACGATACCTAGTTTTCCTAGTTACAAGTTCAGGGTTAGTATCTGTTAACTCAGGTCGGTGGTGTTTTTCTCATTCTTGTATACTTAAATCAACAAATATATATTGTGCTACATGACGAAAACATGCATGAGGTTAATGACATTGATGAATGTCCTGAAATATGTTGGATAGACTTGATGATATAGCAAGTTGTGGAAAGTAATGATGTATAGATGAAATATGACTAACGTTTTGGTAACTCTAGACTAGAAACATGACTAACCATATGAAGTGCCTCAGACTGTTGGCCAATTTACTGGAAGTTACTCCTTTAGTGTGGTTTACTATAAGAAGATCAGTCATCGTGAGATTGTGAAATTGAAATGTTTTTTCTTCACAACTGGTAAGAAGAAAGATGAAGCGCGCATCATGATGAATCACGGAAAATTATATTATCATTTATTAAGATATTATTTCGTAAGTGGTACATGTGTCAGCTGATCCACAGTTTAGTCTACATCACTTACTCTGATATCTGGCATCAATACATCAAGTGCAAAATTTGACTCTTTATCCTAAAGGTTATAAGGTTGCAGTGAGTAAAAATCGATGTCCTTTTTATTATTATTTTGGCCGAGATTTTTGTTAAAAAGGGTCTTTTTTTATCGAAGGTAACTAATTCATGTGTGTATGTTTTAATAGTACCTTTGTTTATAAGTGAATATTTTCGTATGGATAGTGTTAAGTATTTTAATTTGTATGTGTAAGAGTATGTTTTATTGCATTTAGTGCAGTTTTAAATAGCTACTTTATCAGATTTGAAAGATACTGCTTCTTGTTTTGCATTTGAAAACTAATGTTTAACGATGTTAAAGGGCTTGTTTCCTGCTATTACGTTTAAAGGTTATTATTCTATTCTTGGCTGTTAATAAAATGAATTAGTAAACTGTGATCAAGTCAGAGCTAGCCCTGGCATGGCCAGGTGGTTAAGACACTCGACTCGTATTTCGAAGGTCGAGGTTCCAATCCCCTTCACACCAAACATGCTTGCCCTTTCAGCCGTGGGGGCCTTATAATGTGACTGTCAATCCCTCTATTCGTTGGTAAAAGAGTAGCCCAAGAGTTGGCAATGGGTGGTGTTGACTAGCTGTCTTTTTTCTAGTCTTGCACTGCTAAATTAGGGACGGTTAGCGCAGATAGTCCTCGTGTAGTTCTGCGCGAAATTCAAAACAGGTCAGAGTTATGTGTGAATATTGTACATTAATCTTTGTTACAGTTTTATTGCATTATATGGTAAGTGCTTGCATGTTATGCTTCATCTATAATTATTCTTGATACGGTATTTTTTTCTATTTGTATACTTTTGCTAATTTTTTGATTAGACATATTTTATTTTTAAATGGTCAGTTTCACAATATCTAAAACTATGATTTCAATGTTAAGGTTTTGTGCCTATTAAATCTATTGCTTATATTTATGTTGCGCTGTGTAATTACACATTTGCTTCTACTTTCATTCAATAAATTCTTAGTACTGTTAAAGCATACTTTTTCTATTGTAACCTTTGCTATATTATATTCATTGTTAAAGACCATTTTAGTAATCGCAGTCTTAATTGCATTTGTTAGAAAAGTTCCTTCGTATTGTATCAGTGTTAAAGGTCTTTCGTTGCGGTCTTGTAAATCAAGAGGATTTACTAATTTTAATACATTTTAATTTTATATTAGAGAATGTTATTTGTTATTTTATGCTGTTGTATCATTATTTTAGTCGAGGATGTCATTAAACTCCTTTCATTTTAGTTGCCCATTATTTAATGTCATTCACCTAGAATTGCAACCTTTATTTTTCTTTGGTAAAGACTGTTGCTGCTGTATATTATTAAGCAGAAAGCTACACAAAGGGCTTCCTGTGCTCTGCCTACCACGGGTATCAAATCCCGATTTTTAGCAGTATAAGCCCTTAGATATAACACTGTATCACTGGAAGCTTTGAGAAGGATAATTGTTAGGTATGTTAGGTTAGACAATTACTTTTTTTTTCCCTAGTGATCAGTGACTTATGAAAGGAACAACATCTCTTGTATTTCTTTAGAAACTAACCAATCACATGAGTAGTACTAGTCGTTTTGGGGAGGCCTGTTGATATCATTTTAAGTAGCTAGCTAAATGAGATTTATTCAGTCTGTAACAAAATCGTAACTGATTCTGTCTGAAATATAATGTCGTCTTAGTAGTCTGGAGTGTGATCTGGGAAGGATATAGTTTGTAACATGGATCACTGAATTAGTAATAACGTTCCAATAAATGAAATTATCCTTTGTGACTAGTTAAGTACACATTTTAACTGTGTTTATTTTAAATTGAGGTTTTTCACTTCAATTATACACTGTCATTTAGTCTCTTTACCAGGACTTTATTAGTTACGGATGAAAGAATTACTTTACAGCAAATATCTCATCGAGTCTCCTGTTATTAGTGGACCTGCCTTGTCTCTCTGAATGAAATTAGTCTTACTTAAAAGTACCACATAATAATTTTATTTGTTTCTCTTTTATATGCGACGCATTTTGTTTCTGGCTTATTGATTGATTTGTTTAAACATAATCCAAGGTAAGAACATTTTTCTTATAATTTTTCCTCTAAATGTTGAAATCAACATAAACATTAAGTAATTTTTATAAACTTGTTTGAATGGTTGTTACGAAGTGTTTTCGTCTTAATTCCTTCAATACTATTTTTATACACTTCTATTATAAGCTGTTTATACCAATTTTATCACAATGCAGCTGATTACAAATTTTGTCTCGTAACGACTGATTTACTTAGCTATCTTGTAGTTTGTCTATCTTGTTAAAAAGAGGAAAAAAACGTTTAATGACCAAAGGTGCTTCAGATGTCCACCTTCGCAATCCTACTATATGCGATACTCCTTTCTGTAAGTTAAAAAAATATGTTTATTGTGCAAACTGTAATAGCAGTGATAATGTGAAAATGTCCACATGATAATCTTTCTATCATCAGAGTTGAATTTACAAAGAAGGATGTTGATTTACTTCATGAAGAAAATTGTGTTTTTAAGTTTACATCTACTGTGTGTGGTTTAAAGATCTTCATAATGCTGCTACTAATTTATATTTTAAATTGTACTCTACTAAACGTTTTAGAAGTGGTAATCTTTCTCATAAAGAGTTTGTAAGGAATATTACAGGTAAAGTGTGGGAAGAAATAAATACAATGAACTGATTTTTTTACACGCTATAATACTTAAGATATTCTCTTTCGAACTGAACCTAATATTTGTAAATTTGTTACTAAAGCATCTATACGAACTGCATTTGTTTAGAGCAGGTTAACCTGAAGATGACCTGGGAAGGTCGAAACGTTGTTCTGTACTTTATTTTAACTAAAGTGTTGACACCTATACCAGCCGTTCTGAGACACATTTTTACTTCAAGTGGGTTTCTCGTCATCGAGAATTGTTTTGTTAATAACGCTATTATAATTTTTTAATTAAATTTAGACGGTTACAAAACTTTGAAAATATTTTAAGCAGAATGCAAAATCTTATATTATTCTAAGGTTTAAATATAAATATTTGTATGACATAAATTAGCAGTCATTTTATATTAAAATATAAATAAAAACATATTTCGAATTAAATATTTATACCTAATCATTAACTATAAATGCGAAATCTCGATTGGATTTTATATTTTATAGTGTTTAAATTGTGAGTAATTTAAACACCAAAAATATAATTAATTTATTCTGTGGATACGGTATTAAGGATTTCCCAAATTATACTCATTGTTAGTACCTTGAAGATCGTACAAGATTCTGATGTTGAAAACTGTATTCATAAAGGACCTGCGCTGAATAAAATATATTTTAGTTAAATTAATTGGACATTCTTCTACCACAGGCTATCCGCTTAGGTCTTTGTTAAAGCATAATACCTTATTTGTATTTAAGATTATCAAAAATTAAAAATGCCATTTTATATAACTGAAGAATATATTTTTTATAATACTAACAGAGAAAGCAGAATGTAAGTTTGGTTTTATTTGTGGATGCTGTTACGTTCAATCTCTACTTAATGAGTTGAATTTTAGAAAAAAAATACCTCAGATTTATAAATCAGTTAACTGAATATAAGCTCCAATTAGTATTACAGAAAACTTGTTCCATCTTCAAAATTATCTTATTTCCATGCTGATCTTAAACTGCATAAAAGTCTATTTAATTCAAGTAGCTTTATTTTCAATATCATTAAAAACTGTTATAAAACAGTTGCCTACCAAAAAAATACAAGTTTGAATTTATAAATAAATACAGTTAAG
Organism: Tachypleus tridentatus; assembly: GCF_004210375.1. NCBI lineage: Eukaryota > Metazoa > Arthropoda > Merostomata > Xiphosura > Limulidae > Tachypleus > Tachypleus tridentatus. The sequence goes on along the minus strand of NC_134837.1, from coordinate 242,323,199 downwards.
AATGTTGATTTCTACATTCATAATGTTTGAATATTAAATAACAGTTTTACACAACTTAAAAAAAACATGTTTCATTTTAGAACTTATTAAAGAAAGGGTTAGACATGGCTTAGTGGTTAGTGTGGCAGAGTTTGTGTGCTTTCCTTATAGCAAAGCCACATTGGGCTATTTGTCGACTGAAGAGAATCAAAACAATGATTTTAGTGTTGTAAACCCAGCGGGAGACAGCAAAGTGTGGATTTGAGGGTCTGTTATCGCAACCCTTTGCGCCACTACGCATTTTAGGACAGAGGCGCAATATAAGAGTCACTATTACCTCTAATTCTTCCTGAGTAGTCAAGGGTTGGCAATGGAAGCTATTGACAAGATAGAATCTATAATTGTAAAATCTACACGGACAGCTAGCACAGATAGCCTTGATATCACTTGGTGCGAATATACAAAATAGAGATAAATGTATAAGAAATTTCTCATGATAATTGTCTGCAAAAAATTGTGAATCTTACTGCCTATTCATTTATTTGTATATTAACTTAAGTGCCTGTTTTGAGAAATCGACAAAATTCTTTTTTTACTTTTATGATTTATGAGAACTTTTCTGTAAACAGATTGTTAGTCTCCCCTGGATGTTCATTATTTTACAAACATGACAAACATGTAACTTTTTTTTGATAAGGTACTTATGAAAACACGTGTAATTGCTTTATTTTAACGTACAGATGCGTGAGGTTTAATAGACTCGGAATTAATTTCAGTAATTATTTGTTGCACTTTCCCAACATCATTCGATAGTTGATACCATTTGAAATTGAAATAAATTTATTTTTCAAGAAGTCAGGATATTAACTTATACTCGGACACCTACCTGTAAACATTTTATGCGACTTAGGAAAGTGAAGTTTTAGAACTTGTTGTATTCATGTTTGAAAATACGTGAATATATGTATGTATTTTAGGTGTAGAATTTGTATTTAGTCATAAAAGTATTACAAGTGTTGGGTTTCGTCAAACTAGTAAAAAAATGAAAATAAAATGGGAGAGAAAACCCACAATTTAAAAAACAGAAGCATTGAGTTTGTGAAGCTTGACATTTCATGTGTTTTTGTTGCTGCCATAATGAAATAATGCTGTGGAACATTTAAATTTTGTACTTAAAAGGAAAGCTCCACCAAAGCCGTGAGCCACGTGTAAACGACGCTTGAAGGTTGGTGTTCGTAACACTGACATGTGTGCTGTGCCGTTCTTTTGTCAACGCTTTAGTTGTTCTTTGATGCATTTAAGCAGGCTCAAGAGTTTCACAGAGTAAGAAACATAGAACTAGCGGCAGGGGAGCATCCATGCAGATTCCAGGAAGATGCTGACCCCAGAGTTATTCTGAGATGCATTTTTTATTTCAAGTGGGTTTCTCGTAATCCAGAGTTATTCTGTCTTGGCGTTAGATCCCTTGACACAGACGTAGCAGTCTTTTATGTTCATTTCTCCGCATGACTGAATGCAAAGACATGGTTCGAAACGTATGTAAGGAATAAATCTCAGTATTCTGTTACATAATATTATATAATATCGCTACACTAAATACACTGACAGACTGTTGCAAAACCAGTGGCGTCCTGTATGAAAAACATAATCTCTGAATTACATTTAGCAATATGTCGAAGACTGTCTGACACTCGCAGAACTGAAAAGCTGTCACAAAAAGCGAATAAATCAGAAAAACGTACCACAAAATAATTTACAAAATGTGTTGTGCAGACTTTGTCGAGGCCGTCGTGAATAAAATGGAGTTCAAGGTCTTTTGCAGAAAAACAGGCGAAGAAGAAACACCTCCCTCCCATTGTAATCTGTCTTGATCAACATCTTAATCGATCAAATTGCCAGATATTCGTCTGAGAAAAAAAAATGCATTTTAAGCCAATTCCTCCTGTCCATCACCCATTGATAATAAGTGGAAGTGCAAAGAGACGTAAATAGGCTGCATTAACGACTCAAGATTTTCCACTGAACAAACTTGTAGAAGTAAAAAAAAAAAAAAAGTTTCATTTTGTTTGAAGCTAAACACTCTTCCCACCTCGGGTATCGAAACCCAGTTTCTATAGTTGTAATTATGCAGGCATATCAAGAAATGAAAAGCTAAAATGATAATGGTCAATATGTATAATATATGACAAAAGTTCGTGTATTTTTCTTTTTCTGCGCATGTGCAGAAGAGTAGTGAAATATTGCGTAAGTTGACATAAAATCTATATATAAAGTGACACGTGGTATTCAGATACTTCTCAGACTTCATTCCCTCATGTGGTACCATAGAAGTAATATTCTAGGGATGGAGGTCCTAAGCTAAATGTATTGTTTGTTTATAAACGAGACGAGACACAAATGAGCTATCAGCGTCACGTACACCGAGAGTATCGAAATCAGATTCGTAGCGTTATAAGCTTATCGAGGAGGGGGCGCTAAAAGTATTAACAATATCACTACCATATACTGTTCTTAAGGAATATATAGTTTGTTGTAATACACTAAACAAGTGCCAGTTTTTATGTGTTTGTAAGTAAATTTCTATTTTCTGTCTTTCTGAAACTGTTGTTTCATTTACAATGTTGGTTAAAATATTTTTATTTTTGTTATTTTGTAATGTTAACTTCGTATACTTATTTAATGCTAATTTAAATTTCTCATGTTATTCAAAGTCCCTGATATATTATTGGGATTGCAGCCGTAAATACCGCTAACAACTGTGGTACCAAATTCATGAACCAGTGCATTCTAATCGTTAAAAGTAAAAATGATGTATTAAGGTTACCCATATTTATTACATGGTTAACTTTCAGTCTTTACCTATGTTAGTAACTAGCTTTGATTACACGTTAAATATAAAATTTCATAAATAAATATATTCTTTAAAATTAGACATAAAAATAAGTAATTCGGTTGAAATAAATATTTTTGATAATAGCGGACTAATAGTAGCATTTTTTATTTCTATTCAAAATTATTATAACTTCTTAGTTATTATATTTTGCACAACTTGCAATAAACGAGGTTATTTTCAATTTATTGCATTTGTTCTTGTTATAAGACTAAAGTATAATGATTTCAGCATTATGATTTAACAAAGGTTTTAAAATATTTAATAACACGTAATATAAATTGTTGTGCAAATTAAGTAATATTGTTAGACAATATATGCTAAAACTTTCAAAAATTGTTTTAACAATTTTGTTTCAAAATAGGTTATTTCAATTACACTATGTTTATTTTGGTGCGAACACATTTCAAGGCTACTTTTTGTATCCAGCATATGCTGAAGTTTCTTTATCTATTTGAGCATTTTTTAGCAGTTATAATTCCGGGCACATGTCTGCAGTTGAAGTGTTAACGTTTTAGGAATTTGGTGGGAAAATATCAATTTTTTAATTTGTTTTATAGTAATACACAATCTAGTCATTTTGTGTTCTACAGGGTGGCCCGTAAGTCCCTACCCATCTATATATCTTATGTATCCAGTGTATCTGTGTGCTGTCCCTCATTCTCGCTGCATAATATTATGCGACGCCATGTTCTGTGAGACATTTTTCTCAACATGGTCTTACATCGGCCATATTTCTCTGAAAAAAAGAAACAAATTCATAATACATGAGTAAGTGAATATAACATAATAACATGTGGATGGGTAGGGACTTACGGGCCACTCTGTATATATTTTATGCTCATTTAGATAGTAAGATGAGGTGCAATTTTTAAAACAGACAAAAACTGAGTTTTATTATTATAGATATAATTCTGAAACTTTTCTTCAATATACTTCTTAAAAGATTCTCTGTGAGTAATATTGAAACTAAATTTAGAAACCATATGTTATAAGAAGATTAACTCGATAAAAACGCGCCTTAAAAAGGCGTATCGTTTATTTCATCTTTTTTCTTTTCTTTTTCAGTTGACATTGGTTCTTTTTCCCCAAAAGTTAACCAAAGGGTGCCTGGACGGGTAACACGTTTTAACCACTTGCACCACTATGAAGTAATATGTTGTCTATCAGTCAGTCAGTCAGTAGACACTAGTATGAAGTCACATAAGAAACGATTAACGTTGCAATTTCAATTGCTATGACGTTAGTAAAACGTCCGCATGCCATCAATCATGAAAAGAATTAAGCACTCTGTAGGCTACAACGCAGAATGAGATATGAAGTTCAAAAGCAAGAAATAAAAACATTTGTTACTTTTAAGTTAGTTTTATTTACTCTTGAAACAGAACACTTTCGAGGACCCTGCGGAAGTACGCCTAGTACTAGATGGTACATTGATGCGGAAGACGAATTTGTATTCAAAGTTTTTTAAACAACATGTATTAGACTTTAAGATTCTCTTAAAACTTAAGGATGTGCATATTTATTATTTTCTGACTTAAAGCTTTTGAAAAACGACGAATACCGTTACATTTAAATAAATGTAACATTTGAAATTCTCGTAGCTCTGATAGTTTAGGATTTACTCATTTACTCACAAATTAATTCTACCTCTAAGATAGGTTAACATGTTGCAAGTAGTCTAATAATTAGTTGTTTATATAGATATGTTAAGTTTCGTGTTTCTGTCTTATAGATCCTCCGAAGTTATTTCTTCAGTTAGACAAGCAAGGCGACGTTCGGGACGGGGAAGAAGTTAAATTTGAATGCAAAGTTCATGCCAGTCCACTCGTCAAAGATGTTTCTTGGGAGTTTGATAGAAAAGAATTTTCACTGAGTCCTGCGGCTGCAGCATCTACAATGTACAATAGAACGCTCGTAATACATGAAGCTAGTCGAGCTCACAGAGGGCGCTACAGATGTTCCGCTAGCAACTCCGAAGGTCTTGGTTTTAGCAACGAAATATACATGACAGTTAAATGTAAGTTTCTATAGACTAATCTAAAAATTAAAACTGAATACGGACCGGCCTGGCCAGGTGTGTAGGGCACTTGACTGGTTTGAATCCCCGTACCAAACATGCTCGCCCTTTCAGCTGTCTGGGCGTTAGAATGTAACGATCAATCCACTATTCGTTGGTAAACGAGTCGCCTAAGTGTTGACGGTGGGTGTTGATGACTAACCGCCTTCCCTCTAATCTTACAATTCTAAATTAGGGACGGCTTGTGCAGATAGCTCTCGTGTAACTTTGCGAGAAATTCAAATAAACAAATAAAATTTAATATATATGTTTAGTAATAATTATTGAAAATATACAAGTTACAAACGAAGTGTACAGGAAAAGCTTCCAAAAATAATGTCTTAATATGTAACTTGACATAAATTTTAAGATATTGTAATGAAAACAAAGACATCTATTGTTTAAACTGGCTCAAACCACTCTTTAGATCTAATGATTTTCATCTGTTCTTATCATATAGATTTTGATAAGAGTATGAAATTGAACTGAATGTTTAATAGTTTAATGACACACACACACAATGTAACAAAATATCGTGTCGATTAAAACAACAAAAGTATTTAAGATTTGTTTACCACATATCACAAAACACTGTGGTCAGTGTTATCCGTCAATGGATATAATTTTTATCTGTCAAGTCTTACGTCATTCAATTTGTTTATTTCAACTCAGTTATTTAGATAATTATCATAAGTCAAACTAGAATTTTAAATAAAGTACAGTTCATGTCATTTTCTTAGATAACTTCGTTGTCGAGTTTTGACAATTTATCAAAATCCCTATTAGCTTTCATTGAAATCAAAGCTGTTGAACTTCAATGTGACCTTTAATCTATAATCACCGAAACTTAAGTAATTAGTCCTTGGGATGACATTAAACTTTTGTATGAGACTTTATTGAAATTAAATGAAAAAAAAACCTTTGAGTTATACTGTTTTCGCACACATTGGATGAACACAATGTGCCCATCGTTGTTCTGGAGTAACAGAGTACTTATTATACAGAAGATAAAATTTCCAAATGGTCTATTTAATATGTTTTAGGTTTTAAAAGCGACTATAAAATAAAATTTAAGTACTTCGCTATGCATACTTTTTACAAGAAATTCGTTTATCGAATATGACAAAAGAAAACAAATAGTATATAGTATCTAATGCGTTTTCAGTTACGCTTTGCTGAACCTTACTTAAAAGTTGTGATTTGGTAAAAACACGCAAAAAAGCGAAATTGTTAGCACTTCTTAGCGAGACAGCTCAGTTATTCTTGCTTTTGAATAATTTGGAAATTTATTTTGAAAAGTTGAGAAAACTGAATAGTTGGCCGGGATTTACGTTTCGGGCTTGCAAATTAATTAACACTAATATCCAGTAACAATAGAAAAACCACAGTGCTGTTTTGTGTTTTTTGCGATATTCTCCCAAACCACTTCTCAGATTTTTCATTGAATCTAACACAGAAATGCAGAAGGAAAAGTATGACGTGAAATAAAATGCTTATATTTTACTTCTATTTTTTTGTTTCGTTTTGTGCTTTTATTTTACTTCTATTTTTTTGTTTCGTTTTGTGCTCTCTCCAACATCAAGTTTCAAATTTCATTCGGTGAGCCATGTCAAGCGTCTTCACTTACTACTTCGATTTCTTCTTTTTCAGATTTTCGAAAATTTTGTTATAGTGATACTCCTTATATATTATTAAATTTCAAACCATTTTATTTAAGAATTTGATAGGTTTTCTATATATATTCCACATCCATAATTAAAAATGTGATAGGTTTCGATATATATCCTCCATCCATAATTAAGAATTTGATGGATTTTCTATATATATTCCCTATCCATAATTAAGAATTTGATACGTTTTCTATATATATGCCCATCAATAATTACGAATTTGATAGGTTTTCTATAATATCCTCCCATCCATAATTGGCCTGGCATGGCCAAGCGCGTAAGGCGTGCGACTCGTAATCCGAGGGTGGCGGGTTCACGCCCGCGTCGCGCTAAACATGCTCGCCCTCCCAGCCGTGGGGGTGTATAATGTCACGGTCAATTCCACTATTCGTTGGTAAAAGAGTAGCCCAAGAGTTGGCGGTGGGTGGTGATGACTAGCTGCCTTCCCTCTAGTCTTACACTGCTAAATTAGGGACGGCTAGCACAGATAGCCCTCGAGTAGCTTTGTGCGAAATTCCAAAACAAACAAACCCATCCATAATTAAGAATTTGATAGGTTCTCTATATATATCCCTCATCCATAATTACGAATTTGATTGGTTTTCTATATATATATCACCATCAATAATTAATTAATTATTTGATACATACTTCTTAAATCTTCTACACACTCCCGGAGTTAATTATTCATTCAACACCTTTTTCTATGGACAAGAAATCGTGTTAGAACGTGTTTATATCTTCTTGTTTATCTATTTATTAATATTGTTTTATATATTACAATACTGTATACAATGTAGCCTAGGGTAAGCTATAGGCGTGTGTTAATCCATCTTTACTGTAGTTGTATGATTAAGATATCATTTTGTCCTGTTGTGACGTTGTTTCCTCCACTGCACTTGCAACTTCCCTAATCTCTTGTTCAGTGCCTTAACCAAATGATAATCACGTATACCAGGCACAAGGCTTAACCACAATGAACGCAAACGACCTGAGCGAGTAAGTTAGAAGTACTGCAGTGCAATGGAAGTGTCCACGCCAACACCGAGCGGCGTCTTTGCTTTAGGAAATTTTTTTGTTGAAATAGGGTCCGTCTCCGTTTTACTTTTTCTCGTAGTGCGAGTTTCAGTTCGTTTATAATATCAGTTCATCCATAGTCCATTGCCCTTACGAACATCGAAGTAATTGTTATCAAACACGATCTGTTTGTAATTTGGAAGTCTTGAAAACGAATATTCTGTAAGTGAGTATGGTTTGAATTACAAGAACATTTCATCAGATATATTCCTGGTTTTCCGGCCTTTTAATTATTAATATAAAGCAATAAAGTGAATTCCTTCCTCGTTTACAATACACTCGATTGAACTAGAATCGCCTATACTAGTTGAAAAGTAGTTTATATCAGTTCAGCCTTGGGTTTCACATTAATGTTTACAAACTTTGCACAGCTCAGACAAGGACAAATAGATTATTGATGTATTCTCATCACTGTTCTAAAGTACATTTAAAGGAAGAATATTTGTCAGGCCTAGGGCAACACGGTCTTTCATCCAATCGATATATATATATATGAATCTGAGATTTAGGAAATGAAAAGGAAAAAGGACCCACGTGTGCCAAAAACAAATATAAGTTATTTGTATTTTATTTATATGCATGTTAACCATCTTAAATTAAATTATTCCAAATTAAATTTTAGAAATTGTGAGATCATATCGTGGAAGTTTCTAAACCAGATTACTTTAACACTCGAAGTGTGGACTTGTTTTATGTCTCTAACTATCGAAGGAGTCTGTATACCATTCCATTATTATGTATCTCAGGACGCCTGGTATGGGTATTAACAATTTTACTAATAAAGAAAAGAACAAAGTTTCGACCCTCTTAGGTCATCTCCAGGTTAAGAGGATGGCCTAAGAGGGTCGAAACGTTATTCTCTGCTTTAATAGTGAGCGTTAATACCCATACCAACCGATATGAGATACATTTTTACTTCAAGTGGGTTTCTCGTCATCACGGACTGCACCATATTGCTTAATTTTATGTTTTTGCTTCTTTCAATAATGAATGTAACTACTTGTTCAAAAACATTTGGTGAAATCACTCGTTTTGAATAGAAAATCTTTAAAGGATAACAATAGTTATTGGTGAAACAAACCACAGTATTCAAGGTATTTTTTATTCAATTTTAATGTGACTCGTGTGTTACTAGGGGTTCTGTAAACTCATTTACTTGAGTTTAAAATTTTAAAAACAAATGGAGAGTCAACATTTCTCCAAATAAATTACCTGAATAAATCCAGTAAGATTTTTGTGTGCATAGCATGCTTGACATGTTTATAGAAGTAGAGGGGTAATACGCATACTGGAGCCACAAATAACGAGCAAATACAACTAAATTACCAGTTTATTGTTAATCAAATACATTCATTATAATGTAATGAACCAAATAAAAGTGATTAAATTGTATATTGCGTTTTTATTTCGTATTTTATTTAAACAGAAAATTACATATTGTTTTTATATAACCTTAAATGTAACACTATAAGATTCTGAATTATTTTTCCGTGGGTTCTGTATGACTTTCTACAAATTAGCTAAGTTGTTTATTTCCGTTTTATCTTTACAAATTTCATATAAGCTCACACAACTTTAATAACAGACGACAACTATTCACAGTATAAATCTGATCACGTAAATCTACTCTGGTGCAGTTCATTTACTTCCAATAGGTTTGGAGTAAATAGCATGATATTTGTATTTTAAACCCTTTTTATTAACCTTTTCCGTTATACATTCTAACACTGTATATTCATATATTCCCTAGCGATCAAACTATATAAGGTGTATAACACTGGCATTCGATAAATGTTTACCCCTTTTAAACGGCAAACTACATCACTGTATGAATAATAATATGATTAGCACTTTATTCCCAACTATACAACAGATGTTGAGTTTCTATAAGAAAACGTTTGTAATAATATTTCTGTTATATTTTATGAATTGTATAAGCTATAGATTTTAACACCCAAGGTCGTCAGGTCAGAGGAGTTCTAACATTCAAAGTTTTAAGTTAAACTTAATTTTTTAACAAATATCAACATCAGTTAGAAAGAAGAGAAACAGTGAGAAAATGAAATATTCTTCTATATTTTTATTATTGGAAATCCAATATTAATCCAGTCTTATAGTGATTTGTACTGATTTTATTGTAGTCTGAAGAACCAACAAATTAAAAATAGAACCTTAAATAATTATGTTCTATTTTTCCATTTCGTTGTAATTTGTTGGTGTCTAACTCTTAGATGCGCCTGTTTGTCGGAATCAAAGACGGTCGTATGGAGTAGCTATCGGTGAAACTGTGCAAGTTCGCTGTACTCTAGATGCTGATCCACCGGACGTTGCATTTCATTGGCGATTAATCACTTCTTCAAAGCGGTTTGAAGATATAGACTACATTAGTAACCAATCACAGAGTTTTGCTACTTATGTCCCGAAGACGAGAAACGACTATGGCACATTGGAGTGCTGGGGAGCCAACAGTGTCGGCGTTCAGAAAGACAGCTGTTCTTTCAACATTATTCCAGCGGGTAACTAAAGTAGTTGTTCGTGTACTTTGTATCGTATCGAAGAAAAAGTAATGTCATAAAGATAGCTAAGCCTTATTTACTTTATTTAACAAACAAGACAACTGATCATATAGAGTTAATCATTGAAACATAATAAATAGACTTGTGTTATGTATTAATGTGTGGATAAGATATTACATAAGTGTTAATACATGCACACGACAGAAATTTGTATTGTTATGCAGCGTAACAATATGCTTAAGCATTTATAATCCGAGGCAATATTTTATACGCACGTAAACACTACATACTGTAACATGCATATCAGCATTCCTTCTTGCCACATTTAACTTCACTCACAAACCATCGCCTCCAGAGACCAACTCTATTCTCAAAGATTATAAACTCATTAAGAGCAACCAGTCTTCAGCTTGTCAGGAAATTCCGTAAATGTGTGTAACATTTGTATAGAGTTACATTCCTGCTAGCCTTAACGAGGAGTCCATATTGTCGGTATACACTGCCTTTGATAATTTTATTATATTATATCTTCTTGCTTTTCTCTTAAATGTTACAAAAGAGTATTGTTAAATGTTAATGATATATTGAATCATTTCAAAATCTATTTTCTGTTTATTGTAAAGATAGCAGCTATTGCTTTGTTTAGTTTTCTTATAAGACACATTTATATAGATATATATTATTCTTCCTGTTACTGTTAGCTGAAAATCATATTTAAAAACACCAACTCAACATTATACAAAATTGCTGCATGTTAATTTCGCTGTTGAAAGTTTAGTTTAATCAATTTTTACCCAGATAGAATAGCATTTATTAATTTTTCGTAAAAGATAAATAAATAAATAATACATAAAAACCCATCCCATCAACTATGCACTCGTTTGAAAGTAAAATATTTTGGCGAGATGAAACAATCCCTTATGTAAATAATTTCATAACAAGATATATGAAACATTTTACACAGATGTCAAATATCTCCAAGAAAGGTTTACTTAGCAGGATTAAATTGAAAAAATAATTTATGAGATGACTTTCACTATTTTCACCAGAGTTTATGCGAATGCTAAGACCTCAAAATGATTGTATAATTATCTCTAGTTTAAATCTGTAAAAGCACGTATCGACTAAGCAAACGCTATATCATTGAAAATCTAAAGAGTCGTTTTAAACATTTAATGAACTTTGACAATACTTCTGCTTTGTATAGTGAATCATATTATTCATCTCATACATACGCTCGTGCTCATATACTCACTAGAAACATTGTAAGCCGTCTTAATGTAATTCGCTTTGCTTTATAACTCTGCACTTTAAAAAGTTGATAGTAAATTCTCTAAGAGCACAGAACGACTTAAATAAAACGCTGTTATGAAGAAAAAACAACACAGGAAATAAAACTAAAATATTTTAGGTAATTTTAGTCACAAAAATCTTTCTGTTTTAACATTCTTTCTGTTATTTTATATGATTTAATTTATTTTATCCAGCGAATTTTGAACAAATGTATTCAATAATACACTTACCATAACTTAATTTATTCTGTTTAATGTATCTCAAGTCACCTATCATATTCGTTTTTATATCACAGAAAGAAGAAATTAGGTATAACAATGATCTAAAACATACAATGAAATATTTAAATATTATATATTTTTTAATAATTATAATCTTTTATATTATTTTTGTGTTACAAGAAAACTTACTAAAATGATATATCTGTGTATATTATTTATTCACATATAGCCTTAATCTACAATCTGTCTTATTACTTAGAAGTGCTGTTAAATATTATTTTCCTTCAGTAGAAGGAAAAAGGAGTGCGAAAGACTTCTCTTTTTGAGCTTCTTCTTATAGCCTAAAATCATTTAGGAAAACAATTTATTTGAGCTAACTGCTTGAGAACTGTTTGACTGAAACTAAGCGCCTGACTCAATTTTTTTTTAAATGTTTAAGCGAAACTATTTTTATGACTTAATTTTTTTAGATCAGTGTAACCAGAACTATTTGACTGGTATAATGTTTTTAGAATTGTGTAACCGAAACTAATTCTCTGAACTTTTTTTCAGAAATGTATAACCAAAACTCTTCGTCTGAGATAATATTTGGAGAATTGTGTAACCAAAACTAGTCACATGAGTTATTTTTTAAAAACTTTGTAGCCAGAACTAGTTGTTTGAGTTAGTTATTTTCAGAACTGGTTAACTGAAGCTAGTCGTCTGAGCTGTTTTGTTTTAAGTGGACGAAACCACTTATACTGACAATTGTTTCTTATTGTTTTATTCTTGAAAATGATTTTGGAATGAACCATATAAGCTGTGTGCATCCTTATTGTTAGTCTGACCAGCAAAAACCTAGGTTTGAGCAATATCTATTGAAATCGACGCATGAACTCTTACTCACAACGCTTTTAAAAATGATTAAGATATTGTTTATTATATGGTAGCTAATTTTTGAAATTTGTTCAAATAATTATGTTGTATCTTTCTTACACGCACCCCTGTTGGCTGAATCAGTACTTGTTCAAAAACCAACTGTACATTTTTGGAAGGGAACAATAATTGAAAACGTTAACAAACAGGTAGAAATTGAGAGGATTTTATTTAGGTTAAATTAAGATGCTTTTCAAATACAATACTTTTCAAAACTTAAGAAGTTGCTGTAATTCTACGTAGTCTGTAATAGTACATTGATTATTTATTCATCCACAGGCCCTCCAGAGTCTGTAAAAAACTGTTCTGTGCTGAATCAGACAGAACACACTATCTTTATCCAGTGCCTTCGGGGATATGACGGTGGCTTGTCCCAAAGTTTCACAATAGAAGCTTACAGTTTAGAAAATGGAAATATGCTAGCTAATATAACTACCTCAACTGAACCACAGTTTTCCGTTTCACAACTCCCAGGTAATGCAGCTATACGCTTTCTAGTGTTAGCCTCTAACGCCAGAGGTCGAAGCGCTCCTGCAGTACTGACAGCACACACACTTCGGTCACCAGAGAAATTAACTGTACGAGGTAAGATCAAATATAGTGCTTTTTGTTTTCCAAGTTATAAAATATGTCACTAGTGAACCTTATTTGTATTTTTCAATACGATCGTCACTTTAAGGTGTAGTTCTTGCGAAATTATTCAGATTTTATTGAATAATTTTTTAGTAATTTTCACTAAGGTAGAAATGATACTTAATTCGGACTTTTAACTTCTTTAACAAAGCAGTTTTAGAACACTGAACAATGTTATTCAATTAATGACGTTAGTTTCAAATCTAACCGATTCAATAAAACTACAAAATCTGTGTTTTTGTTTTATGTTTTAAATTAGCGATTCATTCAATATTCATGATGATGTGATAGGTGTAAACGGACTCCGGTGTGTTATTGTGATTTTTGCTACCTTTTGTTTACAGATATATGATTTTATGGTAAGAGTTTTTTGTCGCTTCTCAAGTATTGAAGACCAGCGGATGATTATTTTTTGTTGGATACTGTAAGCTGCTGCCGGTGTATTAGTGACATCGCTTTTTATGTCTCTTTGTGGCACTTTTAAGTCACGGTGCATTATATACTCTTATTTCTTTCATCCGACCCTTAAGTATTTTAAAATCATAAACGAAAAGAAAACGGCCCTTCTTAAAAGAAATAAATGTTCTGTTATTTGTTAGTGCTTAGGTTTTCTTTGTGTTTTTCATAAAATTACCTCAAGTATTAAAAGACACCATTGTTCTTGGGTTCTTCTTGATTATTTGTTAAAAATAAATACAACATTCAGAAGATTTATATTTAATGTAACTTATTTATTTCTTGACCATCTGAAGATGACCTAGGAAGGTCGAAACGTTGTTCTCTATTTTATTAATAAAAGTGTTAACACCCATGCCAGCCGTTCAGAGAGACATTTCTATTTCAAGCGGGTTTCTCGTCATCAAGAATTATTTCTTCAGTAACATTCCACAGGCTACTTTCGTTGAAAGTTCTAATGCACGGATAAAATTAAATAATTCCGAAACATGTGTAGTAAAGTTTGCCTCACACGTGTCGTACCTTGGTCACTTCGCTTTTCTGAATCTGGCCACTTCAAAAATCAAGTTTTTACTACAGTTTTCGATTCTCCTGAAGAAGTAATCATGTTTCACCAGTTTGTCATCTACCGAATACACTCTGTATTCTGCAAAATACGTTTATTTTAAATGGTTTAGGGACTAGTAATTTGGTTCAGTTAACATTTCTAAAAAAAAAACGTCAGTGACTTTAAAACCTACTTTTATGTTAAATGATTTAATATTCTTTTAAGTCTTTCATACATCCTCTAACATAAAAGGGGGAGGCTTTCTTTCTACTAAAGTTAACTACCATTCAGGGGCTTATCTGTACGTAATATCGTTTTTCAGCTGTAATCAACCACTCTATTTTAAAGGATAATTTTATTACTTAAAATATTCTCAAATTATCGATATATTACCCGCTTTTGAGTTAAAGGACTAGGTAAGAACTCCTAGAATTCATGTATAGCCATTCCTAATTTTGAGAAAGGAGCCATCGAGTAAACTCACCACAGTATAGGTTGTGCCTCATGGTTTCAACGAAATAATGGAAATTGCGAAGCATATTCAATGGAAGTCAATTCGGTACCCAACGCATCGACCACTAGCCTATGTAAGACCGATTTATAGTTAAAGGCTGATATTAACAGAAATTTAGATATCCAATGTGGCTTTGTTGGATTTAAACTTCAGAAGTCAGATATATGAACTTCTGCTATTGTTAGTCTATTTGTCATGTAATAAAGATGTGTTATTGGTTACCTGTCTCGTTGAAAACTTTGTTCTCAAATAGACGTATCTCGAGTTCTCTATTCCTCTTCATTTGATCATAAAACCTGATCATTAATATAACCTTGTATGAATGAGTTGAGGTACATAGTTGTAAAGATTTGTTTTCAAAGTGCTGTTAAAACAGTCTACAAGTATACTTCCATCTGATTAGTACTTCTTTTCAAACAACTGACCATTTCAATGGTGTCAGACTTCTTGGAAGTTACGTCATGAACCTTACTTTTAAATTAAAGATGTAAAATTGTTATAAACGTTTTATTGGGGTAAGCGGCTTAGTGATTACGGTTTCAGATTATGAATTCTGAAGTCCATGGTTTGCGTCCCATTAATGCTAAAAATAACAAAATGATACTCACTTTGAGGCTATGGATACGTTATAAGAGCGACTTCAAATTCCGTAGTTTAATTGGCGGAACCAATGAATTAGGAGTGAATGTTATTGACTGAGCTACATATATAAAAATATTTCTTGTACTAAAATATACAAGTGGAATATGTTATTGTTCTCAACATTCTTTCAATAATACATTTGTATGTAATGCAAGTTACATGCTTTCATGGTGGTCAATTTGGTTAAATTACGCCCGGCATGGCCAAGCGTGTTAAGGCGTTCGACTCGTAATTCGAGGGTCGTGGGTTCGAATCCCGATCGCACCTAACATGCTCGCCCTTTCAGCCATGGGAGCGTTATAATGTGACGGTCAATCCTACTATTCGTTGGTGAAAGAGTAGCCCAAGAGTTGGCGGTGGGTGTGATGACTAGCTGCCTTCCCTTTTGCCTTACACTGCTAAATCAGGGACGGCTAGCACAGATAGCCCTCGTGTAGCTTTGCGCGAAATTCAAAATACACAAACTCTTGGTTAAATTGGTTTTCTTTCAGAGTGTTAGGTACGTCCACTTTATAACGAGAAGATAGGCAGAACATATTATTTAAAACATGCAAAATTTTAGTTAAAACTAACCACGTTTGAGTAAAGAAGTTATCAGACTGAGCTCAATGAGTAATATACACAATGTAAACACTCGTTATTAACTAAGAGAGAAAACATAGCGCGTGCACTTGCTTGTGGACGTTGTACGGTCGCCTTTTACTGGATTCGAAATTTCATTATACCGGCTTTTTTCCCTCGAGATGTGTCCCGGCTAACAATTCACTTTAGATCCAGGACATAAATGTTTGAATCTAAAGTTTCTTACTTAATGGAAAACGTCGGATTTACCCATGACGATTAGCGCTGCTCAAGTGATTGATCATTGCGACTGAAACATAGGTATAGCTATAGCCTCGAGGTGCCATCTGGCCTACCATTTTTCCACGTGGACAGAAAAAAAAAACGTTATCTTCAAAGAAGAGAGAGAGAAATAAAAAGAAACTATAACGAAATCAATTTAATGGCTTTCTTGACCACGTGCTGTGACTGCACTGACTGAGAATAAATGAATTTTTGAAATGTTTTACAGTAAATTGAGAAAAGAAACCAAAAAAAGTAAGGCTTACCTGCATAACACAAAGGTCTACGTGAATATAGTTGGCTGATATCGTTTATAATATTTTTATATATTAGTCTTTACAATACTCTATCACTGACAATTTCATATTTTTAATGAACACATTTACAAGAAATTCATTCTTAAAGCAATATGTGATGGTTTTGTTTTATACTATTTGAAGTGTATACTACATGTTAAGTTTCACAACAATATATCTTAACGTCGCTTTTTTTTTCACTCATCCATCGAATATTGTTGAGTAATGTCCGAAACTCACATTAGAAATACTGCTTCCTCGTTTGTTTCGAATTTCGGGCAAAATTTCACCAGGGCTATCTGCGCTAACCGTTCATATTTCAGTAACGTAAGACTAGTGGGGAAGCAGCTAGTCATCGCCACCCACCGCCAACTCTTGGACTACTCTTTTACCAACGAATAATGGGATTGACCGTAACTTTATAACACCTCACAGCTGAGAGAGCGAGCATGTTTGGTGGAACGAGGATTCAAACCTGTAACATTCAGATTACAAGTCAAGAACCCTAACCACCTGGCCATGCCGAGCGAGAAATGGTGTTTAATATCATGAAAATTTTAGTGGTTTCCTGTTATGTTTAAATGATCCTTGTCATGAATCTCTTACATATTTTATTTTAGATGCAAAATCAATACGAATTGATTTACATACTTTATAATCAGACGTATTGGTAAGTATTTGATCATAATTGCTTTTTCTCTTCAAATTACTGTTAGTTATTAATTTGTTATATAGGCGCAATGTTCAATATTTAATATGGAGGAAATGAGCCACAAAAATCATTCATACTTAGTGCAACAAGTTAAAGCAGCAGGGGCGTAGATCCTGGGTATGGGGGTATACATCCCCCTTCATCTTAGGTGGGGGGTATGGTGCATACAATCATCCTCCCTACAGTTTGGTCTGTTGAATTGTTTTATTGTATCACAGGCCTACAAATTATGTGTTTGTTCTTGTGATTCTCGTGTTCTTACCAATCGAATTACATAATTAGGCCTAGATGTAGGCTTTTTCAGTAGCCGAAATGTACTTCTTTAATATAAGCGTGCTTCTAAGCTTTTCGAAATAAGCGATAGTTCGTAGGTATCAGTCACTAGGCCTAAGTATACATGCAAGTATCGTGGCAACAAAATTACTCTGTCACTGCATGTTTACAGCTTTGAAATTCACGTAATTAGAGATTACTAATTTGCAAATTGAACAGTCCGCATAAGTGGTTACAAAAATCATTCCCCCCCCCATCGGGTGTAAAAAATCTACGCCTCTGTAAAGCAGTATAATCATCTTGTGACAGTATACGTAGTGAAGAAAGGGTTCAACAGGTATTAGAGAACCCTTTACATAGTTTTCTTGTCTAAAACTATCAAATTTCCATAAGGTTTGAGCTTTATTTATTACGTAATGTTGACAATACTTCGAGCTTTCATAAAATATACCTTCATATTTCATGTAAAATAGCAAACAATTAGTTTATTGAGCTGAGAAAGATGTTATTAATGGTACACTTACATCTGTTTATTTGGAAGGGAGGGTATATCCAATTTCAAACAACCTGGACGTCTTTTTGTATTGGAACCACATCTAATAGCACTTCTTAACCGATATTGCCATTTTAACAACACATTAAAAGCACATGGACAAAATAACCAGGTTCGGTGTCCCTAAAATTCAGGATTAGTCGTCCATAATTATGATCTAGTGGCTAGAAGGGAGGAAGGAAGTCAGCAGCACCCTCCGCCACAAGGACTTTGTAGGACTATTTTAACATAATTACGCAAGTTTCCGAATAAAGATGTTTGTATTGTGATATTAAACGACGTTTTCACAGATGAAAAATCATAATGTTCTTTGATAAAAATAATAAATTCAGTGAGTGTTTAGAATATGCACAGTTCCAAAAACATATTTCATTTCAATACGGAGTATCTCATTTAATCACAAAGCGAAGATATTATGGCTGTGAAAATGAACTCCCTGACTCATTGCGATAAAATTTGAAATATCTCCTGGTGCAGTTTGTGAGATAATAAACAGGGATTTCAAGATGATGAAGAAGTCACAAATTTTCAGCCACATCTCTGAATCAATGACGGCTGCCATGAGAAAAATGATTGAAAAATCACAGCAATCTTATTCGACCATGTTATGCCGGTAGAAACTCCTGATTTGGTTCCAATAAAATTTCTTGACTACTTTTCTGTTTAAATGTGGCTTGGAAAGCCAAAAATCGACATACAGAGAAGTATGTTTATGTGGATGGAGAATATTCAAGGTAAGTAGTCTAAGCTTGTCCTTGCCGCCTTTTACAGTAATGTGTTACACATAAAACTGCAGCGTCGACAGTTGTCGTGAATACACAGACAATGGAAGTAATTACTTCAAGAGTTTCCTTTGAATTTCACGTAAAGCTACATGAGGGTTATCTGCACTAGCCATCTCTAATTTAGTAGTGTAAGACTACAGAGAATGCAGCTAGAAATTCAAAACAAAACAAACAAACGTTAAGGGTGAGCATGTTTAGTGGGATGGAGATTGAGATTCGAACCCGCGGCCATCACATTGCAAGTCGAGCTCCCTAACCGCCTCGCCATGCGGGGCCCAATTTCAAGGGAGGCACAGAACTTGGAAAGTTTTTTTCTATCTGGAATTAACCTTTAATGTAACATTTACCACATAATGGCCAATATTGTTCTCACATAGTTCTAAAATTAAACAACGTTTAAAGAACTAACTAGCATTGATAAAGTAGAAATAATAATAATATTTAAGTAAAAGAACAATTAAGAGTATATAAAACTGTAACAAATATTATATTGGTCAGCAATTGCAAATTAGGCCTATACTACAGTAGGGTAGGTTTTGTTTTATTTTTCTAACACCAAGATAAGCCTACAGCTACTCAAACTTCACTTTATAGCCGCAATTCTGTTTTAACATATAAAACTGCTCCATAAATACTAAAGAAATAAAAAGTTTCAAGCGAACAACAGAGTTGAATATTTCGATTTATTTTACGAGCACAAATTATTAACTATGTGAAGTTGATGAATCGGCTTTATTGATTTTATAGTGACCATCACGCCGGACAGTAGAGCTGATGATCCATGGTTCGCATCTTGTTACAGAAAAAAAAATGTCTTTCGCAATGGAAACGTTATAACAATGACGGTCAAGTATTACAATTCGGTCTGAGATAATTAGCCTAAAAGTTGACGGTAGATGGTGTTAACAGATTACCATTCCTACAGTTGCCTATCAAAATTAAGGACGACTAACGGAGGCAACCTTCGAGTATTCTGCGTGAAATTAAATAAAAAAATTCTGTTTAGTTGGTGGACGACTTCATGGAATATGTTCTTCTGTTCCTCAGTTAACATAAAACAAAATGGCATCACATAACGGATTAAGATGTTAAAACACTCGTTTCCAAAGAAGTCCAACTGATATATCTAAGAACGGCTGATATAAGTGTTAACACTTTTACTAATAAAGCAGAGGACAACGTTTCGACCTTCCTAGGTCATCTCAAATAAGTTTCTCATCATCAAGAAGTTCACTAATGTTTTAAAGAAATGAGATTGGACGTATTTCAAAATAACACATGACCTCAAACTAGTCCTGATAGTAAACATTGTTCTATTTCAGGACTAGACTGGCTCGAGTATATTCGAGAAATGAAACGCAACTATGATTAGAACCAAGTCTGTAAATCTGACCCTTTTAATTACGAGGACCAATCCTTCCTTACTCTGTAAACTATATACTTCAGTTCAAAGGAACACACTTTGTCTGTTGTTTGAATGACTACAAAACTAGTTTCAGTTAAATCCAACACAATCATCTAAGGTTAACAAAACAGAACACAAATATGCTTGGTGATGTCAGTTTTTGTGTTGAATTTTATACAATGTTCATACACATTATAATCTAAACTATGGCGTTTCATAAAGCAACTTAAACGATTTTCATTTTTCATAATAATATTTGAAAAAGTAACCCTGTTTGAGCACTTTAAAAAAAAAACATAGCTCATGAAATATCGATTTTTTTAAATTCACTCGGATCCCCCGCTGGTACAGTGGTAAGTCTACGGATTTACAATGCTAAAATCAGTGGTTTCATTCTCCTCGATGGACTTGGTAAAGAGCCTCATGTGGCTTTATTATGAGAAAAGCACACACTTCAGTTGTTTTCCATATCATCTTACAGAGTAACTTTTTTTAAAAGTTTAGTGTATTATACTTAGAACGTTTGTTTGGTCAGCTAGGAATCTTGTACGATTATCATAATGTGTGTGTGTATATTAGTTTATTTATCTTTGTGGCTTCAATGCATAATATATGGCCAATATGAATTACTTTATAATTACTGGTAGTTTTATAAAGAAACGAAATGATATAATTAGACAGTCAAAGGTTAATTTAGAACGTTGCTTTCAACTATGCAAGGTTATATAAATTTGACCTCACAGATACAAGTATTTGAATATTTAATTACTAGACTTCTTATTTGTTACTTTTAAATTACCAGACTATATTTACTTCAGCATAATAAACACATTAATTTCAAAAGACAGCAAGCTAAAATAATCACAAAATTTAAACGAATATCAAATATATTAACCTGTGATTCTCCATTACACGATCATATTAATAATATCACACGCAACTAAATGTAAGTTTTAGGAGTTTGTTTGTTTTTTGAATTTCGCACAAAGCTACTCGAGGGCTATCTGTGCTAGCCGTTCCTAATTTAGCAGTGTAAGACTAGAGGGAAGGCAACTAGTCATCACCACCCACCGCCAACTCTTGGGCTACTCTTTTTACCAACGAATAGTGGAATTTACCGTCACATTATAACGCCCCCACGGCTGAAAGGGCGAGCATGTTTGACGCGATGGGGATTCGAACCCGCAACCCTCAGATTACGAGCGAACGCCTTAACACGCTTGACCATGCCGGGCCAAGTTTTAGGAGAAAGTCCTAGATTATCTAATTACATCTACTGGTAAGACAAAGGTAAGTCTTTGGATTTACAATGCTGAAATCAAGAGTTCAATTTCTCCTCGGTGGATACAGCAGATAACCCGATGTGGTTTTTTTATAAGAGAACCAACATTGTCTAATTACAAAAATCACCTTACGGAGATCTTATTGTTTAAAATATCTTAAAGTTAAATACTGGTAACCATAGCACTTAAGTCAGACATGGTCAGGTGGTTAATGAGTCATACTCGTAATCTGAGGGTCGTGGGTTCGAATCCACGTCAATCCAAACATGCTCGTCCTTTCAGCTGCGGAAGCATTATAATGTTACGGTCAATTATTTGTTGGTAAAAAAGTAGCCCACGAGTTTGCGGTGGTTAGTAATGACTAGTTGCCTTCTCTCTAGTTTTACATGTTAAATTAGGGATGACTAGCGCAGATAGCCCTCGAGTAGCTTTGCGCGAAATTCAAACCTAACCAAACCATGGTACTCATAGTCATTGTTATTATAATATCTTTATTTGATTGGCGAGTTTTTGATGGTTTAAATCATATTTCGTATTTATTTTCGACATTCAAAAATATTAAATATAACGGATTTTTCGTCTTTAGACGTACCAAATCTCCATTTATAGAGCTTTTAAGCAGTTTCGACCAGTGGCTCTCCTGTCGTGGCAAATGAATTTTACTGTGTTCATTTTATCTAGATCTTAATGATTATACCATGCTTTTGTAAACTAACTATTATGTGACTATATACCTGCATTTAGAAGCTTCAGACAATTACTTAACATGTTACATGATCAACCTAGTTACGTATACAAAATAGCTTCCTAAAAAATTTGTCAGTTAAGCACATTTTTCGTAATCACTATCTTTCCAAATTACCTTAAATTATATTTACCAGCAGAAACGTCGCTCTACTGGCTGCTATTGCTGCTAGTAATAATTCATCTTAATATTCCAACCTTACTGAATAAAAAATTAAGTTTTTTTTTCTGGAAAGTACTGCACGGGAAAAATGTTCGAATTGTGCTCATTAGTCGTCAGTCTATTCAATTTACAGTAATCAAAATGTTCATATGTTTTAATGATACAAATTGTAATTTTTTTTTTAATTTTAAAAGTGGTACCATCTGTTAGAAAAATAATAGTTTTCTAAAAACTTCTGTTTCTCGGTGCTACATTTCAACATTAAATAAATAAAAATATAATCAAACCGTCATGTACAGCCCTAGTAAAAGTCATGTTCCTGTTGTGAGAAGAGTCTTTTATTTAACTTTGTTTTACTGTGAAGAAATGGTTGTTGCACGTACAACAAATATTTTTTTCTAATTGTATGAACCTAGAATACCAAAAGTGTGAATTTTTTAATGGATTTCTGTTTGTGGTGCCATTTAGGAGATGACACAAGAGTTTTATTTACATACATAAAAACTGACATACAAGGAATGTATTTTATTGTGAAAAGCTGTAAACTTCACGTGACAGACACAGGTACACTGTACTTAACTGAGTAATTACCAATCTCTAAAATATCATAAATTTACATACGTGAGTCATATAACATTCCTTGTCACCATACATAATTGAAATACGTTTCCATTTTGAATTCGCCATCGTATTTAAGGAATTGCTATATTATTTTTAATAACCAAGTGCTAGTTGTTATATCGTTCTTGGCCTGCCATCTGCTTCTAGTTTTGCCATCAACATAAAAACAGTCTTCACAGTTCAGTTAAAAATACCAGAGCCTTACTTATTATCAAAACTGAGTTTGTTGTATTTGACAAAATCCAAAGGTAGATTAGATAAGCTATCGTATTTGTCTTCATGTTTGCTTGGTGCTAGCTTTCAATGAATTTAGGATTTCCTCTGAAGAAGTAGAAACAAGAATGTGGAAGATTCGGGATTAGTTTAGTTTGCTATATCATTTTCACATTTTACTTTTAATTTCTTTAGGATAAGAGAGAAGCCAATTCTCTTCATAACTAGTCCGGCATTACCAGGTGGCTAATGCATCGACTCGTAAGCTGAGGGTTGTGGGTTCGAATCTCTGTCACACCAACAATGCTCGCCTTTTCAACCGTTGGAAATTTCTAATGTTACGGTCAATCGCACTATTCGTTGGTAAAAGAGTAGCCCACGAGTTGGAGGTGGGTGGTGATGACTAGCTGTCTTCCCACTAGTCTCATACTGCTACATTAGGAATGGATAGCGCAGATAACCCTCATGTAGCTTTGCGCGAAATTAAAAACAAAGAAACAACTGATATTCAAGAATATTTACTATTACTTGAGGAATAGACCTTCAATTCATTGTTTTGTTATGCACAAAGGAAAACAGAAATATTTTTACTTTCAAATTTATTTTCTAATTAGTTTGACTTTTGTATGTCATGGTAGTGGTGATTATGGACACCAAAATTGATCTATAAATCTGAATATGCTTCAAAAAGACGTTATTTCCTCCACTGTTTCAGACACTTTACTAGTATTTTCAAGTTTCTATAATAAACTAAACGAGAATCCTATTTTATCTAACAAAAGAACAAAGTTCTCAACTAAAATAACTTATTGGCATAAGATTGTGTTGGAAAATAATTACGTTCGACTTTCTATAAATTAATATTTTTTTATAATTTTGATGAAAATCGTTTGTTAATCAATATAATATAATATTCTGTCAATAAATAAATATTCATATTTTGAAATAAAAGCGAAAGCAGAAAAGTTTGTTGTAACTTTTTGTAAATGTTTGCGGTTAATAAATTGTTCCCAATATTCCAGGAAATGGAGGCAACAAAGCGGTTTTTGCTCCAGTTTTGGCGACACTAATTATTGTGGCCATTGTAATGGTGGTGGCACCAATTACAGGAATAATCGCTTTTAGAATTCAAAAACAGAAGAAAAGACAAGGTAGCTTGGCTTTCTGTTGTTTTGAAATTACTTTATATTTCGAACTTAATCTTATAGACAACATTCTTAGAAAATCTAAAATTTTTAAAGGGTTTAATTAGGTATTAAGGTCAAATTCATATAAGAGTTTACAAATAATGGATTGCTTATTCAAACCAGTGTGCTTTAAAATATACATTTTTATTACTCTAAACTTATAAGAGCTATAAATATCTTTACTTCAAAAGAATAATACTTCTGATGCCATCCGTAAAATATTTACAATGAAACGCAAACGCTCTTTTCTGGCAAAAATTCTTAATTGAATATGTATGAGATACAAACACGCATAAAGGTTTAAAATATATATAGGTGAAATATGACAGCTGTTTAAAACATTCCTGCCCTTATAGTTGTTCTGTGATTTATAGTTTTGATTGCTGTATTTAACGATGTAATCATTTTCACTCTTCTAGTTTCCAGACAGCGTGAGAACGATTGCGATATGTGAGTATTAGAAGCAATCGAGTTAAGGTTGTTTTTTGAGTTTTTGTTTTTATTGCAAAAAATATTTTTTACACTAGCTCCAGCCTCAAATTTAATAATTCATTTGTATGTACCTGTTTGTTTATTTGTGAGGTTGTTTTTTTTTTGTCATACTGAGTTAGAATCTGACATTTGCTAGAACTGTATTTTGTCTGTGTTAGGCACGCTAAGAACTTTCAACTTATTAATTATGTTTTTATTTGTTATTGATAAAATAGAAAATGTTGCAATGTGTACAGCTACATTGCATTCAGTGTAACTTTGGAAGTATTTAACGTAAGGTTTTTAAGATCGTTGTTGTTGTTTTGAATTAAGAAACAAACCTACACACTGGGCTATCCATGCTCACCACTGGTATCGAAACCCGATTTTTAGCGTTGTAATTCCGCAGACATACCGCTGAGCACGTGGGGGCTTAAGTTCATACATTAGAATATAAATGTATATATATACATTTACGTAACTTTCGAAATAAAAGTTAATTATCGCGTATAGTTGAGGTACTAACAAAACGCTAACATTATGATCTAAATAAAATTCGCAACTTTATTTTGATTATAGTTATAATTTCTATGTGGTAATTGGAGTTTATGTAAAATAATACTAAATTTCTGTAGTTTAACATGTATCAGAAACATTACTGTTTATTCTTTTACCATTTTATTAATATTAATTTTGAATTGGAATAGACACACACACACAAAATAAAGATTTCATTATGTTTTCGTTTGTTTCTTGTTTGTTTTATATAGAAAGAAAAAACACTAATAGTTCTATATGTTTCAGGTCTGATGTCGTATGCGACAAAAGCGGTGACGTTGCTTCAGGACATAATGATAAAGGACCTGATATCATTCCAGATCAAATGTTTCGTGAAGGTAACATCATATTAATATCCTGTTAGTTAGCAAGGTGGACATAAAACTAGAATTTGAGGCCTTATTATGCTGTACATACTCAGCTTCATACTGAGCTGAAGACACGAATAACAATCTTTTGAGAACCGCCATACGTTTGTTCATTGTTTCTGAGCTATTTATCTTCTGACAGCTAGTGAATACAGCATGGTACATTATATTTACATATAAATGAAGAGTAAGTCATGCAAGTAACTACATACGCAACATCAGTTTTCATCTAATCAGATACAAATTCATAAAGAAAAATTATAATTGCATACATTATTCCAAATTACAATATAGTTGGACAAATAATGTGAGACGTGGTCGAACGATAGCTTCCAAAGCATCGAACAACACTTAATACACGACCTCAAAGAACTAATTCTATTTGTATAATCAATTTTTTGGTATAGATATCACATAAATTATTCTACCTTATCATGCTAATTTGCTATAAATAATCACAAATTTTGTTGCATATATAAATATATGTTTCTCACAGATAAAATTAGCTTCTCAGTAGAAAAGCTTTCATTAAAATTTGATTATAGTTTGTGTTATTTTATTATTACTCTTATCCGATTGTTGTTGCAAGATGTATTAAGAATTTAAGTTGTTACAACATGACAATAGTCTCACGTCCTTTAATCTCTGAATCTGACTTCATGCAGCTAGAAATTGATTTACAGGAAACGGTCCTCCCTTAGATTCTAAAAACTTCACTAGCTTTTTGGAGTGTTCGTTCCTCTGCTTTTGTAAATTCAGCAAGTGTAACATATATATAATCACTTCTATTACTGAAATAAATAATGCATACAAAATTTTGTTAAGTGTTTGTAATACTACAGGATATGTCATACAACAGTGTACTTTTTCAGATCTTTCTTGGGGCAGCTGATTGCATATGTAGAGCAATGCGCAAGCATTGTCCAATTTTGAATGTCAAGTGTGGAAATATTATGTATTTCATATAAGATTATTTAAGCCCTTTATGGCTGCACAAAAATCACCAAAATATAAATGCGAGCGCTTGTTTTAATTTCATTTTTGTAAATCTTTTTACTGCTGAGATATTTTTGAAATGATATTTAGTGCTCATTCTGTTCATTCATGTAGTTTTGAGACGTTCGTGTATATCAGTGGTTCTAAAACTTATTAGATCTTTCCCCATTCTTTCTCTCTGTAATACTGTTTGTCTCCTTCTCCAAAGAACACTTAACTCATTTAAACAGATTCCATTCCTATTAGGAAATGAAAACAATCGAGTTTACGTCACTAGGACTAAGTGCTAGGCTTAGGTTAGTATGTAAGGACGATCAGATAGGCTGGTTGGACTTAAGGAATCAGTTCAGTGGAAGGTAAGAGCTTTCTCATGATAACGAGAAACCAATTTGAAGCAACAATGCATCTCAAGAGAACTAGTATGGGTATTAAAACTTTTATTAACCTGAAACATTGTTAACCTGAAGATTATCTTCGAAGGTCGAAACGTTGTTCTCTACTTTATTTTAATAAAAGCTGTAATACCCATGCCAGCCGTCTTGAGATACAAAGGAGCTTTTTGTAAGGGATGGTTTACTTCAAATGGGATAGGGGTGGTTAGAACATTAGCTGGAATAGATAATTTTGGTGTAATGGGAATAACATGGTTAAATATAAATAATTTTGATGATAGAAATATCTTTAAAATACAGGATTAAGAACTATTTAATAGGGATATAGTTTTAAAAAGATGGAATGACTTTACATGAAAAATGAGAGTAACATCCTGCAGAAATTGAAGAAATTAAAGATAATAGCAAGGAGACTGAATTCATTGGGTTTTTATTAGTGAATAAAAAGGGAAATGCCTTTTATGGGAAATTGTTACATACTACCAAATGATATTGATGAAATTAGAGGGAAACTTTACAATGAGACTAAGATTTTATGTATTAATGAAGTCATAATTATGGGTGATTTTTAATTCAGGCATATAGATTGGAAAACGCAAGACCCAAACTATGAGAAATAAAGGTTTTTGAAACTGTTCAAGATGGCTTTTTTCACCAATTAGTCAAGAAACCTACCATATGCAATGCTTTCTTAGATTTATTGTTAACTTCAAATACAGAAATGATCGCGAGGGTAAAAATTGGGGAACATCAGGATACAAGTGATCAATGCTCTATTAGGGTCTATGTTTTGCTTTGTATGGTTTTTGTTATTTTACGCAAAGCTCCACGAGAGCTATCTGCACTAGTCGTCCCTAACTTAGCAGTGTAAGACGAGAGGGAAGGCAGCTGATTATAACCACCCACTGTCAACTGTGGGACTACTCTTTTACTCTTTTAATCATCACAATTTAAACACCCACGGCTGAAAGAGTGAGCATGTTTGGTGTAACAGGGACTGGAACAATCGACCCTCAGTTTACTAGTCGAACGCCCTAATCACCTGGATATGTTGAGCCATTGCTGCATATGGAAATAAGTAATAATAGTATTTGGCCTGGCATTGCCAGGTGGCTAAGACATTCGACTTCTAATCCGAGGGTCACAGGTTCGGATCCCCATCAAACTAAATATGCTCACCTTTTCAGCCGTGAGAGCGTTATAATGTTACGATCAATTCCACTATTCGTTGATAAAAAAGTAGCCCAGGAGTTGGTGGTGAGTGGTGATGATTAGCTGCCTTCCCTATATCTTACACTGCTAAATTAGGGACAGCCAACGC